>NC_050579.1:16036615-16174657 GCF_011100635.1 Trichosurus vulpecula
AAACTGGGCATAGCCAGACCAGCCTGGGTTCCATACAAACTCTTATGTTTGGCAGCTAGAGATAGCAGGTGCCTCAGCTTTGTGACCAGAGGATCTGAAGCAGCCTGGCTTTCCAGGCTGTCTGTGAAGGATTCTTCCTCTGGAAGGCTCTTAGACCTTCCCCATAATATGCCCTTTCCTACTTCTTGAGATGCTCCAGTTTCTAAACAACTTACCTCAATTCCTTGGGACAATCCCTGGGCAATACCTGAAATGACCTCCCTCCTTGTGCTTGCTTCCCACAGGTACCACCTCCTGCAGGAGGCCTGGCCCAGGCCCAGGTCTGAGAACACCCTTACTCCCTTTGTTCTTATTCTGTAGAGACTCTCTAACTACTCCCTGAATTTTGGCTTTATTCTGTGCCCCTCCACAGTTGAATGTAAGGCCCTAAAGGACCTTGTCATCCGTACCCAGGTGTGCAGCACAGTGTATGGTGAGACGCCGCTGTGCTGTAGCCTGTGCACAGCAGGTACTCAGGTCAGGCCCGTTCAGTTGAACTAAGTCCCTGTTGTCTTTTCCCTCTGAGCTAACCCTGCAGACTTTCTGTCTGTCTGTCTGTCTGTCTCTCTTTTTTAGTGTGTTAGTCACTCATACAGATGCAGTCAAAATTTCTGACTTTGGTACCTCAAAAGAACTCAGTGATAAAAGCACGAAAATGTCCTTTGCTGGCACGGTGGCATGGATGGCCCCTGAGGTGATCCGAAATGAGCCAGTCTCGGAAAAAGTGGACATCTGGTGAGTGGCTGCCCCCACCCCCACCCCCACTTGCTTGTGGGCATTGGCTCCCTTGGACCCAGAAGCTGCCCCTGATCTGTCCCCTCCAGAAGGGCTGCTGAAATCTCTTGAGGGCCACTCCAGCTCGGAGAGCTGGGATCATGTGAGAATTAGCAGGATGTTGAGGGAAAAGCGAGGTCATGGCCTCCTGAAAGCCACCGGGAAGGGGATCCTTAATTCCTGCCTGGCCTCGGAGGGCCTGAGTCCACTGCTCCAGGCATCTTCTGAGGTCTCGCTTTTTTTTTCCTGGTTGGAAGTCACAGACTCAGGTGTGGCTGCCTCCCAGGAGCAGGTGCCCCCTGCACAGACAGTGATCCCTTTCCTGATCCCTCAGAAGTTAGCACTAACCCCACCCTAAACCAAAACAACCCGAAACAAAGAAGCTCCATTTCTGATTCCACATCTGTGTCAATGTTGTGCCCGCCCCCCCCCATAGAATGCAAGCCCTGGAGGGCAGTCTCACACGGTCCCAGGCACATAGAAGGCTCTCATAAATGCTGTGGATTGGTTAGTCTGTGTCCTCAGTAGCCTGTCTGCTCTTTGAGGGCAGGATGCTTTCATTTTTATTCTTGTATCTCTACCTCTCAGCCCTGTGCCTTGCACATAGTAGACCCTTAGAAACGGAATTGTTCACTAGAGCTGAAAGGGAACCCCTTAACTTATCCAGGAAGGACATGAGGCCCAGAGAGGGGAAGGCACTTGCCCAGGGACACACAGTGAGTCAGGGGCAGAACCAGGCTTTGATGCCAAGGAACTTTGGCCCCAAGAACAAGCTCTCTCTGCCCCCTCGCCTGGGATCAAGCACCTGCCAAGTGCTGCTCACGCTTTGGTTTTGTATTTCAGTGCAGTCTTTGTGTGTCTAACCTATGCAGCCTTCCCCCACAATGAGAGGGAGGTGGGACCTAGGGTCCCCTCCAGGCCTACACCTGTGGTCCTTTGATCCATTGCCAGCCCCTGGAGGCAAAACTATGTCCATTTCTCTTGTCTTCCTGTTGCCCTCTAAGCCTGCTCTACACACAGCAGGCATTCAGGTGCAGTGGTGGAGAGAACACTGGACTTGGAGTCTGCAGGTCCTGAGTGCAAATCCTAAGTAGCTGTGTGACTCTGGGCAAGTCCCTTAACCTCTCTCTGTGCTTTAGTTTCTTCCTCCGTCAAATGGATACAAAACCACCTGCCTCGAGCTCCTAGGGTCGTTGTGAGGGTCAAATGGGACGAGCAAAGTGCTTGGCACCTTCCAGCCCTCTAGAAGGGGGCCTGTGATGTCCTTGGCATCAGCTGGTGATCGATGAGTCTCTATTACATTAACTTTCTTTAAGTGAATGAAAGAAAACCACAGCCAGAGGTTGGAAGCCTTGAGTCTGATGCTTCAGAGATGCTTCTGCAGTCGCGTTGACTAGAGAGCAGGAAGTGGATCTGGCAAGACCCGGGTTCAGATCCTGCCGCAGGCACTTACCGGCTGTCTGACCCCAGGCCAGTCCCTTCTTGTCTTTGGGCCTCAGTTTCCTCACTTGTAAAATGTGGGGGTCAGACTCTGTAGACTCTAGACCTTGGATCCTGGGATGGGTCCAGAAGCCGGGTCCTTTCCCATAGTCTCTCCCAGCGACCCCAGCTCAGGCCTGTCCTCAGGGCTCTGAACGGGTAGCTGCCAGGACTTTAGCCAGCTTTAAGATGAGGCCGCCAACAGGAAAGTGACCCCAAGTGACCTTGGCCCCACATCCAGGAGAAGGTGGGGCATGGGGGGTGGGCAGAGTATGTGCCCCCTTGGCACAGCCTAAGGGACAGAGGGCCAAACAGCTGCACTCCCACCCTGGGAGAAACGTGCCATGTTCCATTGAAAGCAAAGGTCCCCTGACTTCTAGGCTCCAGGAGCGTACATGGTTCTAGGGACCTCAGAGGCCATCACATCCAAGCCCGTCGTTTTACAGATAGAAAAACTGAGGCACAGAGAGATTAAGCAGCTTACCCAAGGCCTCACAGCCAGCAAGCATCTGAGGCTCTCAACAGTCACTGACAGTGACGACTAGAACAGCCCCCAACCCCCACCCCCAAGAGAAAGGCGTTGTCCCTACTATGTGTTGTCTGAGAAATTGCTGAGTTTCTCTTTTTTCAGGTCCTTTGGGGTGGTCCTGTGGGAGCTGCTGACCGGGGAGATCCCATACAAAGACGTGGACTCGTCGGCCATCATCTGGGGTGTGGGCAGCAACAGCCTGCACCTGCCTGTCCCCTCCACGTGCCCCGATGGCTTCAAGATCCTCATGAAGCAGACCTGGTGAGACAGCCGCCTGGCCAGAGCCCCACAGATCGCCAGGGCAGGGAGGCCACAGCTGGTGGCAGAGCTGGTGCTCCAGCCCAGGCCTCTCGAGCCTCCCTTCACTGCTCTCCACAACCCTCCCCAGACTGAGTCCCCACTTCCATGCCCTTCCAAAGGTCAGAATAGGGCAGAGCCGGCCCGTGGGAGGTGCACAGGCTGCAGCAGAGACCTCTGCAGGTTATGTGGTTATTAAGTGCCTGCTGTGTGCCAGGCACAAGCACCCTGTGAGGCAGTGGCTGTTATCATCCCCATTTTGCAGAGAGGAAACTGAGGCAGGTGAAGGTGAATAATTTGTCCCAGATTACACAGCTCCTAAGCATCTGAGGCAGGATTTGAACTCAGGTCTTCCTGATTCCAGGTGCCACCTGGGCTGAGTTGAATATGCTCATCATAAAAGCAGTAGCAGCCCCCTCCCCCACCTCTACCAGAGGCGACCTCACACTCGAGCTCACCAGCCGTCTCTTCCTTAACTTTAGGCAGAGCAAACCACGCAATCGGCCTTCTTTCCGCCAGACGCTTCTGCACCTCGACATTGCCTCTGCAGATGTGCTTGCAACGCCTCAGGAGACCTACTTCAAATCTCAGGTGAGTGGTAAGGCATGAACCGGTCCCCTCCCCTGTGCATTCCCAGCTCTCTTGCCTGTCCCCATGGCTTCTCCTGCCAGCAGCAGTGGCAGGGACCAAGAACCTCCACTGGCTCCTCATCGCCGGCAGGACAAAATGCAGGCTCCTCAGCTTGGCATTCGAGGCCCTTTGCGGTGTGGCTGCCATCATGCCCACCGCACTCAGTGCTCCAGCCAAACTGGCTTCCTGGCCCTTCCATCATCCCATGTCCCGTGCCTGGAATACACCCCTTCCTCCCTCTCCCTCATGGAGGACGCTTCCAGCCCACTCGTAGTGTGCCTTGCACATGGTCGGTGTTTGCTAAATTGAATCGAATTGAACTGAATCCCAAGCTCCCTCCAAGGCTGTGCTCAGGGGTCTCCTCCAGGAAGCCTCTGCTGATCCCTCCTGTTTGCTACTGCTCCTTCTCTCCTCAAAATACCTGATTTTGACTTATCTGTGTTTCCCCCTCAGGAGAACGTAAAGCTCCTCGGGGACAAGGATTGTCCACGTTTTGTCTTGGGGTCCCTAGTGCCCTCCAGAGTGGACACAGTGGGTGTGGCCATCCAGTTACATTGAGTGGGAGGGTCAGAGCATTGTTTGACTGTGACACATTTTCTGGCTGGCAGCTCCTCTCCATCCCCCGTTAAGTCCTAGTCACTGAACAGGGAACTCCTTTCTCTTCTGCATGTCAGGTGCACATCTCACTACCTGAGGGTCGGCCTCTCGGCTTCCGTTTCTTCCCTAGGTCAGTTACCCAATCAGACATCATCCATCATTTCTGCTGAATTTGTCTAGGCTTTTGCATCCCAGAAACAAGCCAGCAAGCTCAGCACGTGTTTCTCATCACTCACACATGCCTAAAGATAAATCCTGCTTCAAGTAGAAAAGTCAGGCCCCCATTTCTAAACAACCTTCCTCTCCTCCTTTGTGGGGCAAGCCATCACACCTTTGCACAAGCTGTGCCCCCTGCCTGGAAGACTCTCCCTTTCTTCTTCTACTTCTTCCACCCATAGTTTCCTGACATACTCAACTCCTCCTAGAGGAAACCTTTCCTGATCTCCCATTCCCCAATTTTTAGCACTTCCCCTTTCAAATGACCTCACATAAACTCATCTATAGAGAGAGCTCACCTTGGATCCCGGAAGACCTGAGTTCAGGGCCCACCATGGACATGCACTGGTCTTGCAGCCCTGGGCAATGCTCCGGCAGCTCTTGGGGAAACGGCAGGAACCTTCCTCACCCCTTCCCAGTGAAATCACAGGCCTCACCCCTGTCCCTTCACTTATTCCCATGCCTAGGACGTCCCCATTGTGGAAGAGAAGCTCCCAGAAGGCAGGAACTGTCTGTTTTGTCTTTGTATCCCATCCCCAGAACACACCGCGCTCATAGGAGGGAATTAATCTGTGCTTGTTGAACTGGATGGATCTTGCGCAAGCCTCAAATAACCGTAATTCCCAGATATCTGGAGAGATTGTTCTAGAGAAGAAGGCCTGCTCCCCCCATTGAAGGGACCTCTTTGGGGCACGGCACTGGCCTGGTGCGGCCGAGGACTCCCCAGAGTTCCTGCTGCGTCAGCAACAGTTCTGACCATAGCTTGGTTTCGCTTCTCACAGGCCGAGTGGAGGGAGGAAGTGAAAAAACACTTTGAGAAGATTAAAAGTGAGGGGACTTGCATACACCGGCTGGATGAAGAGCTCATTAGGCGCCGGAGAGAAGAGCTCAGGTCTTCCCTCTCTCCTTCCCCCTCATGCCCCCACCCCCATGCCCTCACCTGGCAGTCCCTCACTGGTTGTCAATAGATCTTTTCCCTCCTTCTTTTCATGCGATATCCCCAAATGGCAGACTGAGGGGCTCTGGAGACTTGGGGGCCTTCACTCGGCCCCATCTCCTCCTATGTTCTCACCATGCTGCCCTGCTTCTGATGCGCAGAGTCCAGGAAAATGGCTCCCGTCCATCTGCGCACCGTTCATTCATGGTTTTCCTTTTAAAGTACTTCCTTGATGCTCTTTGTTTTTAAACACCACAAGCGCATCCCGTCCATGTCCCCAACATCTTGCCCTGACTCTGGACGGACAGACGCAGGCAAGCAGGACACTTGGCAGGTGGGTGTCTGCTTGAACCTCTTCTTTTTTTCTAGGCACGCACTGGATATTCGGGAGCATTATGAGCGGAAGCTGGAACGAGCCAACAACCTGTACATGGAGCTGAGCGCCATCATGCTGCAGCTGGAGGTCCGGGAGAAGGAGCTTATCAAGTATGCAGCCACCCATCTCCACCCCTCCCCGGCTCCCCGCCACCTTTTGTGGGCCCTGGACAGGCAGCCTCAGGGCCAGGAGCAGCTTCTGACCTCGAAAGCCCAACCTTGTCTCACCAAGGTTCCACTGGCACTCCACGGGTGATAGCATTGAATGAAGTATGGGCAGAGGGGCCTCGACAACATAGGAAGAAGATCAGGGGGGATCCAGCCACCACTCTGGGCTTCTCTTTGGGGCTTTCAACGTGTCCTGGATACCAAGGCAGCATTTGTTCTGTACCCACCCATGCCCATGCCCATGCCCATGAGGGCGTCTGGGACTCAGATCCTTGTTGGGAATCTGTCATGGCCTCTTCATGCTCGCCATGAACCTCTCCATCATCCTGACCAATCCTTTCTTTCTTTAGCGCCATGTCCTTTGGAGAGTGACCTGAGAGTTTCTTTTGTTTTGGGGGGAAATAGAATCGGGTCCTCAGTGCATTGTACTGATGTGCAGAATTCCGTTGAGAAACTTTGGGATAATTTGTGTCTCTTCTGCTTATTCTGGTTTCCCTGGGCAGACGTGCAGTTTTCCAGGCCTGTTAAGCACACTCGGACTCTGACAGCAGCAGCCAGACCCTGCCAAAAATACATAAACAAACGAGTGAAGAGCAATTTCTTATCAGTCCCTTCCTTCTGCCTTGGTTGAAATGGGCCTTTTTATCTTACATAGGCGTGAGCAAGCCGTGGAAAAGAAGTATCCTGGGACCTACAAACGGCACCCTGTGAGACCCATCATCCATCCAAACGCGGTGGAGAAGCTGATGAAGAGGAAGGGAGTGTCTCACAAACCGGGATTTCCCACAAAACGGTGAGCGCCCTGGCCCTCAGGGTGGAGGCCACATTTGGTCTTAAGCTCTAAAGCTGGTGGGGGGCTCATCTAGTCCAGCCCCCTCATTGTACAGATGGCCAGAGTGAGAAGGGACTAGCTCAAGGTCACATGGGTCGTGAGTGTCCGAGGCAGGGTTCAAAGCCAGGCCCCTGACTCCAGTCCGGTGTACGGTCCCCTGCACCTCTCTGCCAGTAAGTCCCGAGCATGGCCACTTCTCAGGGTTGTTGTGGAGGAATTCCTGTTCCGGGATGGCTGGGACTGGACACGTCCATCAGTCAGCATCTATTAAGCTGTTCCTATGCGCTCTGAACTACAAAGAAAATGTGCAACAATCACCACAACCAGCCCTCAGAGGCTTCTGTCCTAAAGACCCTTCTTTGGAGGGGAAGCCCTTTGGGCCGGGGCTCCTGCGTGGTCCTGATACCTTCCTTGGTCCCCCAGTCTGCGGGGTCCTGATGCCTTCCTTGGTCCCCTAGTCTGAGGGGTCCTGACGCCTTCCCTGGGCCCCCAGTGAGTTCTCTGGCTTATGGTGTGAGGAGTCCATCTGACTCTCCTTTTAAAAAATTAAGACAGCCTTGCCTATCTTAGCCCTCTGTCC
Organism: Trichosurus vulpecula; assembly: GCF_011100635.1. Lineage (NCBI taxonomy): Eukaryota > Metazoa > Chordata > Mammalia > Diprotodontia > Phalangeridae > Trichosurus > Trichosurus vulpecula. The sequence goes on from NC_050579.1 coordinate 16,044,069, forward strand.
CCTCTCTCATGATCTGTAATGTTTCCTGATTGTTTAATTAACAATTAAACTGACAATTGGCAGATTAAGGCAGCCACGATGGCGCAGGAGTTGTGTGGCATTAGGCTTCCCTCTTCCCTTCCTTCCCCGAGCCCTGGTCCCCTCATGTGTACCATGAGGATAGTGATCCCCTACCATGTGATTGTTAAGTGGTTTGCAGATGGTCAGGAAGCCTTTGTCGCTGTTTGTCCTCCATGTCCTCACTCCCAGATGCAGCCGGGCGCCCATGTGTCACAGGGGGTTCTGTGTTCTCCCTTCCATCCTCTCCACTCTGGGCTGACAACCCCTTGTCCTCCTTGGTAGAGAAGCCAGCAGCAAAATCTGGGCTAGGAATCCCCACAGGACCAGGTGTGAGTTAGGGCAGGATTCCTCTACAGGCCTATGGCCAAGTCTGAGCCTCAGAGTTACTGCCTGGGGCCCTGGGGCCCTGACAGGTCCATGCGTGGCCTGGCCAGGGTGATCCCAGGCCTGGCTGGCTCCAAGCCCAGACAGCATCTCTGTGTGTCACTGGGGACAAAGCCATGAGTCTCCCTCCTCTGATATAAGGTGTTCAGGGCCAGGGATCAGGGGCCATCCTACTACAGCTCTTTGGTGTTCAATGTCAGTTGCCATCCCTTGGCTTGAGTCTGGTCTCTTCAGGATAACATCTGTCCTCTCTTCCAGGCCAGATCTCCTGCGCTCTGAAGGCATCCCCACTGTGGAGGTGGCTCCCCAGGCATCCCCTGTGTCCGGGAGCCCCAAAATATCGACGCCAGGCAGCAAAGGCCGATACCGCAGCAAGCCCCGCCACCGCCGGGCCAATAGCAAAGGCAGCCATAGTGACTTTGTGGCCATCTTGAAAAACCAGCCAGCGCAGGAGGCCTCCCCCCAGGGCACATCCCCCTGCCCACCTCCTGCCCACCTCCATCCTCCCCATCATCACAGCTCCCAGCCACAACAGTACCCCCAGCCCTCGAAGCTCTCAGCCCATGACCACCACCCCAGGTTCACCCTGCATGGACAGGACATTGCCAGCTGTGCTAACAATTTAAGGTACTTTGGGCCTGCAGCAGCCCTCCGCAGCCCGCTCAGTGACCACGCTCAAAGACAGGTGTCCGGCTCCAGCCCTGACCTCATCTCCACAGCCATGGCAGCAGACTGTTGGAAGGGTTCAGAGCCCCCAGGGGGCCTGGCTGGCCCTTGGGCCTGTTGTCAGGCAGACCCCTATGACCCCTGCCTCCAGTGCCAGCCAGAGCCCAGCCGGCCACGGGAAGCATCTTCAGAGCCAGAGTCCCAGAGCTCTGGCCTCCACCCGTCTATGCCCCCAGCCCACAGTGGCCTCTGTGAAGCTGGGCAGGGCCCTGACAAGATGGAAGCTCAAGAATTTCATGACTGCCAACCTATGTCCTCCTTCAGCCCCGCCCAGCACATGACCCCTCCAATGCTACCTCGAAAAACAAGACCCCTTCCGAAGGTAAGGACCATGACAGGGTCTCTACACGGCTCCCTGCTGGGGCCACTTAATTGTCATTAGGAACAGAAGCCTTCTCCACCAATTGTTATGTGACTGATTGATCCCAAGGCTCTCTCTGCCTGGGTTCATTGGTACCAGGGGTCTCTTCTGAGCCCCACTGCTGGAGGAGGCTGGGGTCCCAGCTCTGCCACTAAGTGCCTCGGGTAAGTCACTGCTTCTGGACCTCACTCCTCCCCTGAAAACGAGAGGGGTCAGCTACATAATGTACCAGGTCCCATTCAGGACTGGCGATGCTGGGTTTAGAGCTGGAAGGAGCCTCAGACATGATAGGATCCCCCTGCCCCAGTTTATAGGAGCATCCTTCAGGCCCTTGATTCTGTGGGGTTACCCGGTACCAATTCTCCAACACCTCCTAACTGTGGCTTGTCACCGGAGTGCCCTCAAAGGATAATCAGAATAATCTTTGCCATGACCCCATGCCCCCAGATGTGCTTGCATGTGGGTGTTGTGGGTGGGTGTATGTCTCTTCATGTGCTCACACGGAGGTCTGGGCCTTAAGAGAGAGGGACCCTCTGTGAGCCCTCGGAAATTGTGCCCACGCCAGTGGGGCAGGGTCCTTGTCCAATCCAGCCAACTTGTTGCCAGCTGCCTGTCTGTTCATAACATTGAACGAAGAGACAGACTTAGGGTTAGGTACTTGAAACGCAGTAAAACCTCCCAGGTGATTTCTATATTTTTCACCTAGACATTTGCCAAGGTCATGTGTGTTTTCCCAAACAAAAATTCTCTCTCTCTTTTTTTTTTTAAAGTGGATGGTTGTGGAGGGGGTGGGGGGTGGGGGGAGGAAAAAAGGCAAGAGCCCAAGGGAGGTCAGCCTGACCAATCTGTTTGGATTAGAGCTGTGTAGGGAGTGGGGTCTAGTGTCCTAGGAGATGATGCTCGGACAGCCCAGCGTAATAGATGCACAAAACTCCAGCTTGGGAGTCAGAGGCCATGGGTTCAAATCCACGGAAGAGTTGGGGTGGGTGTAAGGGTTCCTCCCTCAGCTTCTTCCTCTCTAAAAGGACCAAATGACCTATCGGTCCCTTCCCACTCTATGGCCAGGATCCTTGATACTACCGGCAATCACGGTGATGGCGACATCTTTTCTATAAAGCTTCAGTAAAACCATCTCTCCTTGTCCCTCTCAGAGTGGTGACGACTCTTCGGAAGAGGAAGAAGGAGAAGTAGACAGTGAAGTTGAGTTTCCCCGAAGACAGAGGTAAAACACTGCACGCTCACTGTGTTCCAAGGTGGCCCCAGGGGGCAGCTCGAGCTTAGGCACCATCCCCAGCCCCCAGCGTGGGGAGGGCCACACACCCCTTCTGCTGTAACAAATGCTCAATTGGACAAACATTTATTAAGCTCCTACTGTGTGACAGGTACCGAGATACAGAAATCAAATGTAACTGTCCCTGCCCTCACAAGGCCTTGCTATTCCACTGGCAGTATTTTCTTTTTTTTTTTTAATCTCCTTTTTCTTTTCTTTTTCTAAAGTTCATTTATTTGTTTTTAGTTTTTGACATTCACTTCCTTAAGTTTTAAATTTTCTCCCCTGCCTTCCCTTCCCCTCCCCAAGACGGCATCCAATCCAATATAGGCTCTACATATACAATACATACACAATATGAAACATGTTTTCACATTAGTCATGTTGTATGAAAGAATTAGAACGAATGGGAGTAACCATGAGAAAGAAAAACAGAAAACAAAAAAAGAAAACGGTCCGCTTCGCTCTGCGTTCAGACTCCGTATTTCTTTGTCCGGATGTGGATGGCATTGTCCATCACGAGTCCTTGCATTGCTGAGAAGAGCTAAGTCTATTACAGTCAGTCCTCATGCACTGTGGCTGTTACCGTCTGCAGTGTTCTCCTGGTTCTGCTCACTTCACTCGGCATCAGTTCATAGAAGTCTTCCCGGGTTTTTCTGAAGCTGGGGATGTTTAGCTTGAAGAAGGAAAGACTCACTGGAAAAGCTGCCGGGCAGGACTAGACTGGTCCATCTGGCAGCAGGGAGCAGGGCCAGGCCTAATGGGCAGGTGGGGAGAAGAAGGCAGATTCTGGCTCAATTCTAGGCAGAGCTTTCTGATGATCAAAGTTGTCCAGAAACTGGACCAGAGGAGTGAGCTCCCTGGCCCCTGGAAGTATTCCCTTCAAGGGTCCAACAACTTGACGAGAATATTGCAGAACAGAGTCTGGTCCTGGGTTGAAGGGTGAGCTAGGTGATTCTGCCAAGGTCCCTCCCAGCTCCTTAGTCTTGGATCTTCTGGTACCATGATGTCCCACAGATAGATTCCATGACTCCTTGGGCTCTGTGGTGATCTTCTATACCCTGGTTATTAAGTTTTTTTTTAATAGTATTTTATTTTTTCTAATTACATGTAAAGACTTTTTAAAATTCATTTTTTGGTTATTAAATCATAAGAAAGATATTAGTAGATAAAATGACTTTCTATCCTGCACTCATTTGAACTAGCCTTAGAAATAGACACTTGCCCCCTTATGCTGTAAAAGAGCGGAGCATTGCCAGCTGCCCCCCATGCTCTGGGATGCTCTGCCCCCTCCCAGCCGCCCCTTAGAACCCTTCCAAGCTCAGCTCAAGCCCCGGCTCCTGGGCAGCCTCCCCTCCTCTTCTCAGGTACATCCTTATCTCTACACACACTGTATCCCCATCCCAGGGGAAGTCCACTTTCTAGAGGATGGGGCCTGTTTTCCATTTTTTGTTTGTAATCTTGGCCCATGGCACAGCAGGATGCCCCCAGTGGACCTTTCATAAGGGTCCCTTGGACCACCTTGGCTTGGATTAGAAGGACAGTTTCCAAAGGTGATTGGTTAGTGTAGGGATGGATGGAGGAAAGGGCAGCCAGCTATGGTTTTGGGAGTTGGGCAGATGTTTGACAAGACTCTCTGTAAACCAAAGGAGGCATTTTCTGTGAAGTCCTCTGGAGCTGCTTTCCCACCGATGCCAAATTCCCTTCCTCTGGTGAGCACGGGTTCAGCCCCTACCCTGTGCGAAGCACATTGGCCTCTTTCCTCAGGGTCCTGCAGTGCACAGATCCTGGGGTCACAGATCTAGAGCTGGAAGGGACCTTGGAGAACATGCAGGCTGACCCCCACATTTTGCAGAGGAGGAAACTGAGTCCCAGACAGGGCAGGGACTTTGCTAGAACCATGTAAGCAGTTAGTGGCAGGCAGGTCCTCTAACTCCAATTTTGGTGTTATTGGCACTTAAGAGTATTTATTCCTCTTGTCCTGATCATCTTCTGGTCAGGGACTGGCTTAGGGTGATTCTGGTTCCTTCTTCTATAACAAAAACACAGCTCTGGTCCCCTGTGGGAGCACACTCTCCAAAGTGAGTAGCGTTGGAAGGGGGTGGGTAGAAAAGCCCAGCCTCAGCCTGGCCCTGCCAATCCACTGCTCTCTCAAATGACTCTTCCTTGGGGCAGGCCACTCTTACAGAGCTTTGCTCACCACGAGGCAGTGAGTTAAGGAGTGGAAGTATCATCACCCATTGTACAGAAGAGGAAGCTGAGGCTTGGAAAGGGAGAGGGACCTACCTATAGCTGGCACACGGAGGAGCTAGGATTTGAACACACTGTGGCCCCCTCCAGGGGATCTGTGATTGAGGGAAAGGAAGGGAAGGACCCAGGGGCTCAGGTGATGACACTGACTGGACACCTGGGTTTCAGGCCACACCGCTGTATCAGCAGCTGCCAGTCCTACTCGACCTTCAGCTCAGAAAATTTCTCTGTGTCCGATGGAGAGGAGGGAAACACTAGCGACCACTCCAACAGCCCCGATGAGCTTGGCCGCCGGCTGGAAGACCGCCTGGCTGAAAAGCTGGAGGACTTGCTGTCCCAGACCCCTGAGATCCCCATCGAGATTTCCACCCAGTCCGATGGGCTTTCAGACAAGGAGTGCGCTGTGCGCAGGGTGAAGACTCAGATGTCCCTGGGCAAGCTTTGTGCTGAGGAGCATGGCTACGAGGTGAGTGGCACCTCCCTCCCTCTCCTCTCTTCTTCCCCTGCCCCCTGTCTTTGGGTGTGGATGCCTTGGGAGTCTCCCTGCCTTTCCCACCTGCCAGCTTGCAGCGGAGCAGGTAGAGTAGGCTGGCTGGTGGGGTGGGAAGGTGGTGGGAAGGCTCCCCAGCCTCCTCAGGACGAGGCTGGACTCCCTTGTGAGCTCTCTTCTTCCTTGGTTCCAGAATCCTGGGCTGCTGGGGGAATCCGACTGTGACTCGTCGGATGGGGAGTGCTCGGATGCCACGGTTCGGACCAACAAGCACTACAGCTCAGCCACATGGTAATGACTGCAAGCCGGCAGCCGGAAGGTCACCTTGCTGCCTGCCCCCAGGCTCCCTGGGCTACCCCACCTTCTCCTCCCCAAAGTGACCGGCAATAACAGGGACATGAGACTTCACATCACACATCTCTTGAGGGGAAAATGGTGTCCAAATGAAGTTAATTCTCACTGAGCATTTCAATCAAGAATGGCAGGGATCTTTTATTGACTCTTCTAGCTACTGTAACATGAATATTTATTTTTGTTTGACATTTTAACACTTTGTACTGTAAAGAGTGAACTATATATGGTATATGTATATGTTATATATACATATATAGAGAGACACAATAATTTGTTGCAAAAAAAATTAAGAAGGAAATAGAATTTAGGAGCAACGTCCCTCGGAGTTTATGGGGCCAGGAGTTAGTGCTGCTGATTGAATAGGGGACCAGGCCTTTGGGCCCTAGCAATGATGGAAAAGGCAGAGCAAAAACCCATTGAAAAAATAGGGAACAGAGAAGAAAAATCCCAGCAATATCATGTAATTTGCAAGCAGATCCCCCAAGCTGAGCTCCCAGCTGGAAGAGGGGCTCAGGACTCCAGATGCCCAAGGGCTGGAGGCTAAGATACTCCCTTGGAGCGGCAGGAGGCTGATTTTATTTCTTTGACTTTTTAAGCACATCTGGCTGTCAGGTCCCTACCCAGTTCTCCTGTGAGTTCGTGGGCTTCTTCAGTTCTTCTTGGGACCATCCCCAGTGTGACCTGGACAGGCCCACTGACTTCTTGCACAGCTCCGTTAGTCCTGGGCATCTGATTGCAGTCTGTCAGTCTCTTCTCCACCTCCTGTCCACTTTGCCCAGAAAAGGAGTGAAGCATCTGGGGCTGAGCTTAATGATGCAGCCAGGATGCAAATCCTGCTTTCCAATAGCGGTTTCAACCCCATCCCTTTAGTTTGTATTTATTAATTCTTTATTATTTAGAGAGCCTCGGGTCCCCACCAGGTCAGGCCTTAGTCTACAAGAGCCAGACAACTCGGGAAGATTCCCCATTCTACCCCCCACCCCCCACCCTGAAACAGAATGTGATTGTAAGTGTATTCTCCTTGGTCAAAGAACTGTCACATGTCCTTTTCCTCTGGGACTTAGAAGGGTCCTGGAGGAAAACCCCAAGTACAGCTCTGGGCCTATCCCTGGGTGGAAGCCCATCCACTCCAGGCCAAGGGCTCAGGAACCCTTTCCAGGGGGGGCTGAAAAAGGAAGGAGCGAATGAACTTCAGGGCAGACCAGTGTTAACCTGGGTCCCATCCCCTGGCCCCAGGTATGCTTTTTCGTAGCCTAGGCCCTCTCTTCCTCCCTCCCTCCTCTCTCCTTCTCTCTCCTGCCCCCTCCCCCTGCCCCGCCCTCCCCAGGCCTAGGAAAGCTAGCTGGATTCCAGCAGCACCCTGCCTTCCTAGATCGAGGCATAAAAATGGCTCCAGATCAAAGCAGTGTCATCCCCCCCCTCCACAAACACACACCCCCACACACACACACCCACACACACACACACACACACACACACAAACACACACACGTGCATGCACTTCCCTCCTGTGGGTCTCACTGGCTACACCAGCCTCAGAAGGCAGGGCAGGAGGGGACTCGGGGCCAGTTTCCTTTACTCATTGGGTACATCTGTTTGTTTACACATAATGTTGAGACATTGATTTTAATTTTGCGGCTATGATCGATAGCCCTTAGGTAGGATCAAGGAACAGTGGGTTTTCTCCATAGAGCAGTATTGTACAAGCTAAATTATTCCATTTTATAAAACTTCTGTAGCTGGACTACACAAGAGATCTTAAGTTATGGCATTTTTATCATTATTTTATCATCAGTATTGTTGTCACGATCATTTTTCTGTCGATCAGGTTCGGTTTACAGTGGCACACAAATGATTGAGTATTTATTGCTGACAGTGAACTGTGTGATTTTATAAAGGAACAAAAGATACCTGGGCACGGTCCCTGACTGATCCTTGTGAGTGTGGCTGGCCTGGCACCTAGAACACCAATCACCCGCCGCTGCTGGGCAGAGGCTGGCCCGGAGACCGCAGCAGATCGGGCCTGGCTGTGCGCTCACCAGGCCTGCCCATGAGAGCTCCTGCGCAGGCGGACCGAGGGGAGTCCCACAAAGAAAACCCCTGGGCTGAGAGGAGGAGGAGGGAGCTGCCCAGCAAAGAGCAGGTGACTCAGAGAGATTCGCGTCAGAGCCACGCCCCCGACAGTAGAACGCTGTGTCCCCAGGAAATAAGAAATGGCAGTAAAACTCCTCTTCCCTCCCAACCCCAGATACACACTGCTTTCCTGATGTCTTAGCGGATGCCGGGTGGGCGAGGGAGGGTGGTCGGAAGAAACCTGCCGCTGCAGCCCAGTCTCCAGCCACCCTGGCTGCATCCCACTGTGAGGGCTGCTATCAGGAGGACTCCGTGTCTGGCACAGCTTGCACCTCCTGCTCCTAAAGGGATGTGGGAAGAGGGTCTTGGCTCCTTCCCCCACCCCCATTATTTTCTCACCTACCCTAAAACTTTAATAAAGTGCCGATTGTCTGGGGCCCCCATCTTAAAGACTCCTCGAATGTCACAGATGGAAGGGACCTCTGGAATCTGGCCTGGCCCCTGCATGCGGACAGCACGCATTTTATTTAATACATTCACAGTCTTTGTCTTTACCAAGGGAGGGACGGGTCCTTCCCTGTGACAAATAAAAACAAGCGAACTGTCAGACCAAGCAGCGATTGCAACCCACCTGTAGGTGCCAAATTTCCATTTTCAGGTTGGATTTTTTTTTTTAATTTTTTTTTTTGCAGCAGCAGAAGCAGGGTCAGTCCTCACCCTCTCAGCCTCTCCTCCATTCTCTCCCAGGGCCCAGCTGAATCCCAAACTGACCCAAGGGACTGGCTTTTGGCTTGGTTCTTCCAAGTCACAAGCTGCCCCTTCTCCTTGTCCTCTCCCTGGGGGTGGGGGGGGGGTGGGGGGGTGTTGTCACTCAGTCTTCAGACATCTAGAATTTACTAAGTCCTGAGGGACCCAGGGCAGAACTTTTTTCACTGTCTTGTCCTCGGTCCTCTTTTTAATTTTCTGAGCTCTCCTGAGGACAGCCAAAGTTCTTGAGTTCTTGGGCTGGTCTTAATCCATCTGGTGTTGGGCAGGGTCACACTAGTGAGCCCCATCCATACCATCTGGGGCAGCTGCAGAAAGCTGGGCTGTCACCTGGGGTCCTTCCAGAGAACTCTGAATCTGCACATCCCCATAGCCTTCTCCCTGAGTTCTGCAATCAGTCAGGCAACAAGCATTTATTAAATGCCCACTGTGTGCCAGACATCGTGTTAAGCACTGGGGAGACAACAAAAAGCAAAAGCCAACCTTGGTTCAAGGAGCTCACATTCTAATAAGGTACAGGACTGGGCTGTAGTGGATAAAGCACCAACCCTGGAGTCAGAAGGACCCGAGTTCAAATTCGACCCCAGATGCCTACAAGCTGGGTAACCCTGGGTCACAACCCTAATTCCCTCAAAAAAAAAAAAGAGGAAGAAAGGAAGGAAGATATTACTAGGCTCTCCACTGAATTACAGAGACATTTTATAATTTGTATTGTGGGTAAGATTCTATCCTTTCCAGCTAAAAGGCTGTTGGCTGTGTCAGCCAGGTACCAACACACTGACCACTCTGCTTGTTTGTGTGCTCTTCCTGGACACTCCCCCAATGCCCCACCCCTTATGGAAGCAGCAAAGGTCCCCCAAGAATAATCCCGGTGTACACGTTATCAGAAGCAGCTTCCAGAATCAGGAAGAAAGGATTCATGCTCTCTGTGAAACAGGCCACATGTCCCAGGTGTCCCCAGGGCAGGGGCCCACCCTCACCGCTGAGAACCAGGCTGAGGCCCCTGGGGCATCCCAGGTCTGGGGAACACAGGCCACTGCCTGGTCCAGTGCCCAAGATCCTCCCCCCCAAGAGGCCCAATGGAAGTATGCATTCATTTCAGGGGAACCCAGCCAGGAGTCAGACCACATTCCCAAGACAATTACCTATAATATTGTTTAAGTTGTCCCGCTGTGGCCCCTTGGAGCAATAATTATGCTCCGTTCAGTTCCAGGTGCCAGATTAACTCCCCCATCTGCCTCCTCCAAGGTCTCACATCCTAATGCCAACCTCACTTTTAGTGTTGAATGATGTACAGCAACTGGCACCAGAAGAACTATAGGAGCAAACGACTGCATGGAATAAAATGTGTACAGAGCCACTCTCTGGTCTCATCTTTTCCTTGGGAGGCCTGGGCTTGGGGACCGGAGGCCCAGTTCAGATCCAGCCTCAGACACTTCCTCCATGAGTAAGCTCCTGGACCTCTGCCTGCTTTGGCCCCTCAGCCAGCCTGCAGGTGCCGTGCCTCTGCTAGTGTGGAAATTCAGAAAAACCTTGGAGTTGGAACTTGGAGAAAACAGGGTTCTTTTTGGATCGAGGCTGTCTTCTGCCAGGCTCACTGACCACAGGAGCTACTCTGGGCGGTCAGTCCGCCTGGCAGGCCTCTCCCTCTGTGGTCCTCTCACCACCCATCTGTCAGAGGCCATCTGGCCCAAGTTCCCGCTTTCACAGACAAGGAAACTGAGGCCCAGAGAGCTTGGTGCTGGCCGAAGGCTGCACAGGGTCAGTGGGAAAGTTGGGCTTCGGCCCAGACCCACTGACTCCAAATCCAGTCTGCTTTTACATAAAGGGTACCAGAATACCCTTGGGCAAAACCCAAAGTCTGCTTGGCTTGGTACAGCGGCTCTGATCAAAGGCTCACCAAGATTCGGGGTAAAAATGCCTTTTTCTGTACTATCTGTGGTTTCAACCATTCTTTAGGAATGCCACCAAATCCCCATTAGGAAGAATAACTGAGAGGCAGTAGGAGGCAGAGAGAGAGTTAGGCTGGAGTCTTGGAGACCTGGGTTCAAATTCCTCCTCAGATCCTCCCCTCTGAGACTTACACTCATCATCTGTATGATGGTGACAGTGTGGTACCCTATTAAATAAGGTTTTTGTGCAGCTCAAATGAAATAATGTTTGAAAGATGGTTTGCAAACCAAGTTCCAGGCAGACATAAGCCATCATTGTGGCTAAGAGTCACAACAGCTATGAACAAACATCAGGAAAAAAACCATTTGGCATTTATTTAAGAAGCTGTTTTGTGCGTGAAGGTTCTAGCAGGACGCTGCCCCACCTGCTGACCTCAGAGGGCCTCATACCAGAGGAAGGCCTGGCCCCCACAACAGAAGCAGCAATCGGGCCTCAGGACCTCTCCCCCTCCCCTGCTTGTCGACCCAGTCACGGTTCCACATCAAACAAGGCAGTAAGCATTTATAGAATGCCAGCTTGGGGCCAGGCACCATGCTAGGGGACAAGAACAAAACAGCCCCTGCCCCCCCGGAGCTGACGATCCATTGGGGGAAACAAGAAGTAAAGAGAAAACGTACAGAGCATGTTCTGGGCACAGAGGGCTCTCGACAATCCCCCACAGCATGACTGGGGCGGATGCCCGCTGCCCCCAGACATGAGCATTCTTTGGGCTTCCTACACAGCCCAAGTAACATCCCTGCATGTGGCCAAGCCAAACCAGAGAGCAAGAGGCAGCAGGTCCCACAGGCCTAATTTCCTGAGCATCGCCACCAAGGACTCCCTTTCCTGCAGCATCCCAGCTGCCGAGGGTAGTCACCGAGCAAAAAGTGTTGGCCTGTGCTATCCAACACTGCCTCTAACAGAATCTATTAAATAAAAATAACGATAAAACACAATAGAACCTGAATTAAAAAATAAAATCATTCCCCAAATCATTAATGACAAACAAGTCAGAAGTGTTCATTAAGGGAACGTACCAACAGTTTGCTCTGATTATCTCCAGCGTAATGGAGAAAGTGACCAAGCCAGGGAAGGACAAAGGCAGAAGCGGCTGGGGAGGACCTTGGGTCAGGGCAGGGACTCGAGGGCCTTCCTACGCATCCACATCATTCTAGGACACGTGGCCCCAGAGGAACAGCAGCCCTTTGCTCCCTTCCTTGAGGCTCAAGCACCAGGCCCTCCCCTCACCTATCCTCACCTTGCCCAGGGCCTTGGTATTTGCTATACATATCAGGAAAAAGCCCATTTTCCATGCAGGTCCCCCTCTCTGGTCTACAGAGTGCCAGCAGACTTTGTTTCCCAGGGTCCACAGGAAAGGTGGTTTATCCATGAGACCAGAATAAACTCTCCCAAGAGAAGAGTAAGACCAACGAAGGCTGAAGAGGGATGTCAGAGGCCGCAGGACAAGAGATCTTGGGTCATCTGGTCTAACCCACTAATTTTACAGACAGTGATGACATCTGGGCAAGGAAACACAGGAAATCAAGGGGCTCCTGAGCCTGTGCTGTGAGAGGCTGGATGACTGTGGAAAGGCCAAGGAAAGCCCACGAGGGACCATGAGTGAGCTGGGAGGGGACCCGGCCCAACCCGCTCATTTAACAGATAAAAGAAACCTAGGTCCAGCCAGAGGCAGGAATGGCGGGGCGCAGAGTATGGGCCTTGTCCCCCCATGGTCTGGCTTTAAATGCCAGGTTCTCCCCTCTGCCCCACCCTGCCTGTCATGTCAGCAAACGAATCCAAACAACCAGGATGGAGGTCTCAGTTGGTCAAGGCCGTAATGAGCCTGGGCTGCCCACAGGCCAGGAGGGCGGCCTCCCTGCAGCTGTACCAGACCCTTATCAGGGGGACACAGAGGTGAGGAGAGGTTGGAAGGGCCCCACCCATTCTGCCAGCTAGCACAACAAGCCCGGGGCCAATCATGTCCCCTTTTTGCTGTTTCCCACATGAATGCTGTTGGATTCTTCCAATCTTAGGTGTTTCTGGCTGAATTGTTTGATGAGGGTTCCAGGGACTAGAGCCACCAGAGCAATAGCCAGCAGCTTCAACACAGTCCCCCAGGAGAAGATGTCATCCAGGGAGGTGATGGTCGACAGGATGGACCCGGTCTGGACGCAGATAAAGTTGTAGGGGATCAGTCCTAAGAGAAGGAAAATCCAGAAGACCTGTGGTTATGGAGAAGTCCTGAGGGTTCCGCTCTAGGGTCGTGGTGAGGACCAGGAATCCTCAGGAAGCAAGGGGGTATCTGCCCTCAGCTACGGGAGGGACAGCGGCCTAAGGGTCAAGGGGGAGGAGGATTTCTGAGTCCCCTCTGGCAGGGGTGGGAAGCAGGACAGAGCCCAGGGCCAGCTCAGAAGGGACAAGAAGGGAGAGATATTGGCAGAAAGGTGAGGGGTGGGCTTGGAGTGGGGAAGGGGAGAGCAGTCCTGCTTGGGGTTCCCAGGAGCCCCCTGGTGGGGTCAAATTAATGGGATGGATTCCCTTCCCCTTCTACTTCCGGGGACATCCAATCCAGGGCTGTACTTGGACATTGGATTCGGGTTCAAAATGTAGCACAAATGACCTTGAGAAGTGCAACTATCCAGTCTTTGTCTTGACACTTACTAACCCCCACCAACGCCCTAGGAGGAGCCTGTCACCTGCCTGCCCTCTGCCCTCCCACACCATCCCTCACAGGGGGCTCAGGCCTGTTCTCACTTCCCAATTCATGCCAAGGCGCCAGGCCCAGGCCTGATGGGTAGGAGACAGACACCCATTAGACTTTCTCAGCCACTGGCCAATCATTCCGGCTACATCAAGCTCAGCAAGTCGGGGTCATGACTCTAGCAGGGCTGAGCCGGGCCCTAGGGACCATGGGCTAACATGACCCTGCCCCCACGTGTCAGACCCCACATTCTGTCTTAATCTCAAAGAGAAAAACATCCTGCCTCCTCAAGCGCAAACTGTCCCTTTAATTGCAACTTCTTCCCACATCAGGACTATCCTCACTGGGCCGCTGCCGGGCTTCCTTCCCTCTGCCTAAAAATGTGTTCAGTCTAATTTGGGGGAGATCTTCCCCTAGAATGTTGAGAGGCAGCAGTGGACAGCACACTAGATGTGGAGTCAAGAAGATCTGGGTTCAAATCCTGCCCCTGACATTTACTCACTCTGGGGCACTGCACATGTCTCTGGGCCTGTTTCATCACCCATGAAAAGAGGGCATTAGAGTCTCTAGTATCCAAGATCTCTCCCACGACCTGTCTTCTCAGCCTAATTACACATCACTTCCGGCTCCAGCCAAATTCAGCATCTGGCTGTTCTCCCCTGCACACCATCTACCACTTCCATACATTTGCCCAGGATATCCCTGCTACGGATTAATTTTCACTATCAAAACACCTGCTTCTCCCATGACCATATTTTATTAAGAAGTCCATGTTTTAGAGACCTTCCAAGAAATCCACCTAGCGTGGAAATGGCAGGTGCCTCCTCCTTTTGGGTCCTTGCTGGCCTTCACTCAAGATGACTCAGGCCAGCTTCCTAGACCTATTCGGTGCCTGGGCCTTTGTGAGCACCTCAGACACCGGACTCTACAAGCACAGGGAGACACACCCGGGCATCTCCCACCGGCTCAATCCTGCCACTCCTCAGGCCCATGAGCCCATAAGTATCTTCCCTCCCCATGTTTGTGTGCCCTGTCCTGGAGCAGCCTCTCCAGGGCTGGCTGATGTTCCTCCACAGCCCTAGCACAGTCCCCCCTGCCCCGCATCCCTTCCAGCCTCCCCCCACCCCGGCCACCCTTCCTGCCGAGGCTCACGATGCCCAGGCCAGAGCTGGGTCCCTCCCGCCTTTGTAGCCTCCACAGTCCCCAGCGATGGGCTCAGCACACAGCTGGTTCACGTGGCACTCACCTATGAGGACTGAGAAGAAGAACTGAACAATGGGGATGTTCAGAATCGGGGATGAGAGGTTCAAGAACCAGTTAGGTGTCATGGGGAAGAGTCTCAGGAAGAGCAGGAAGAAAAACAGACTCCTCCTGTTGTCTTCTACCTGCAGACAGAGCAAAGGGAGCGATCAGAACCAAAGACAGACTGGAGGCTCTGGGGAGGGGGCATCAGCCTGCCCTGGAGAGGCCGCTCACGGGCCCCAAGTGTAGGGACAAACAGGACAAAAACCACGGAGCAAGCGACATGTGGGCAGATAAAGGGTCAGCACATGTGCTTTGGACTGAAAGTCTCACCAAGTCTGGATCCCTGTGCCAGGCACCAGCAGGGGCAGGTCATTCCTACACACACACTTTTGACTAATGGATCTGGAGTCTGAGTCCTGAGTTCAAATCCCAGCTCTGCCTCAGTTTACCTGTGCGATCTCCAGCAAGTCACCCAGCCTCTGTGGCTTCTGCTTCCCCATTCAGGGGAATGAGGAGCCACCCCAGCTCTAAAGCTCCAGACCTGGGCCAGTCAGGGCCCTTGTCACCAGCAAATTCCAATGTGGCTCAGAAAGCCTTAAGAAGGAGTCCCCAAGGAGGACACCTGATGCCTGCCTCCGGACAGGAGGGGGATGGACTTGGGATGCAGGACTCACCCATTCTCAGATGAAGGTGTGATAAGGGAAAGGCGTGGGGGGATCAGTAATGTTACAAAAGAAAGGAAAGCGAGTCCCTTAAACATCCCCAAGAACGCACGAGGATGGTCAGAAGAGACCCTGAGAAGCAGGAGGCACCGGGCTATGTGCAGTCCTGAGGCCCAGCTTCCTGTGTAATCAGCCTTTTCTGTTCTAGGGTGTACATGGCAATGCTCTTTTTCTGATGTTTGTTAATTAACTGTAAAATAAAGCAGAGCTGTTCCTCTCCCATGTGGGTTAGAAGCCAACCCTGGCCTCCCACTCGTGGGTCTCCGAGAGGCTGGCAGGCACATATCTGAAGGACAGATGCTCCCTGGCCCAGCAGGCCAGGAGGAAGCCCAGGAGCCTCCTGTGTTAGGCTTGACATCAATGTGATGCTTGGGAGGGCCTCCCACGGTCCCCAGAACAAGAACTGGCTCTTTAGTCCAGAGAAGGGCCTCAGGAGGCCACAGAGGGGCTGCACAGAATAACTCCCAAGCCTCGTGAGTCCTGCTTTTTCACTCTGAACATCCGGTCGGCCCAAGAATGATGCCCAGGCACCCCAGGCGTTGACCTCCTCACCTTTTTTTGCAGCATGGCCACCTTATCCGGGAAATAGGAGACCACCAACTGTTTTCCAAAAGCACTGGAGAGCAGGTAACAGCAGGTGGCGCCCACGGAGGCCAGCACACAGCACAGGATGAGTCCTAGCCACGGTCCAAATAAGGCTCCAGCCAAAATGTTCTGCAGAGAAAAGGCCCAGGGCAGGACAGCAGGTCAGTAAGCCTGGCTGCACCCCCAGCCCTACTCTACACTAGCATGAGACCTTAGGAAGGTCATCTACCTTCTCTGGGCCTCAGGTTCATCGTCTCTGAAAGGAAGGGGTTGGACTAAATGAACTACAAGTCACTTTCTGCTCTCACAACCATCTTGGGTTTTTTGGACAGCAACCCAGCAAAATCTGCACCTCTCCAGCAGCGGCCTGACTAGTAGTGTAAGGGTGGGGGCAAGCCTGGCCCTCCCAACCTGGAAAGCTTCAAAGGCCAGGCCTGAGGGAGGAGGAGAACTGCTTTCCTCGGCTCCCTGGGGAAGTCTCCATCCCAAGGAGGCCACGAAGGGAAAATGGAGCCAAACACGAACTCCCAGGAAATGAGACAGCTTCTGTATCATAGAAGGGTCATTACTGAAAACATATTCCACTGGCTGACTGTGGAGGCTCAGGTAGGGGCTTTTTCTCTGGGACCCACAGGTTATCTTGGCAGAAGCTGCGGTCTATGACCCCAGACAGCTTTGTTTTGCACTGTGGCTACAACCTGAGGTCAAAAGGTGGGAGGTTTTTTCTCTCCTGTGTTTGTTCTCCCAGCATTAAAGGGTGCTAGGAAGGGGCAGGGGGCTTTACCAGGAAGCTGGAGCCTGGGATAGCGAAGCACTGTTTATAGAGGTAGGCACTGCAGAACAGCAACAGCACATAGGCCTGGTGCTCCCCCTTATAGTCCTGTAGAAAGTCCGAGAGCTCCCGGAGCTCTTCCAGGTCTGAAGGAAACTTGAGCACCCTGGGGGGAGATGAGGAGAAAAGCCGATGGAGGCTGGAGGGGAAGCCGGTGGACACACCAGCCTCCCCTGACAAAGCTGGCCCCTGGGAGGCTGCACATGCTTCATCATCTCCACTCTCTTGGGAAAGGAAACCAGAATGAGCCAAGGAGAGGGTATGATCATGTGACACAGGAGGGAAGGGTCAGGAGACCCCGGCTCTGGTCTGGGCGATGCCTGGGCAGCCACTCATTTGTGACACGAGATGGCTGGACCAGACTGAGCTAGCTCCAACAGTCTAGGACTCTACTGTTATTGATTTTTTTAGACTAGGCTTATGATTTCACTGGTAGGACCTTCTAGGGAGAAACTCCTTTACCAATGCCGGCAGATACCAGCTTTCCAACTTACAGTCTGACAGGGCTCCTGGATGAAATGATTTCGATTTCATGGAGACAATATGCAGACCTGGGTTCAAGTCCTGCCTCTGACACATACTGGCTGTGTGTGTCCTAGGCAAGTCACAGCCTCCCAGGGCCCCAGTAAATCTCCAGGCCTAATGACAGTAGAGAATGGGCATTTGTTGAAGGGGCTTGCTCACTGGGGTCAGCACAGCTCCACTCCCCAGTCCAGGTCCTATCACCTTTAATGAGGCATCCCTGCTGAAGGTAACCCTTCTCTCGTGACACTGGCCAAATGGAAGTTAGACTCTGGACTCCAAGCAAGGGTTCCAGGGTCAACACTTCACTGACACACCTGCCGGGGCAGGCTTTGGACCCACTATCCAATCTGAGCAAAATCCTTCCTTCCCACAGAAAGCTTCCTGCCTCCTTTAAAGTCTTTTGGGTTTAGTACTGACATAAAGTATGTAAGGGAATGAAACATAAAAGTAACAATAAAATCGTCCTTGTTTTATTCTGAGGTGACACTACTCCCTCCATGGGGGATGGGAAAGCTAGACCTGTGTCTAGCACTGACAGGCTAAGGGCCTCTGTCTGGGGCCAAACATCCAGGAAGTATCCGAGGTAAAACTTAACACTGACCCTTCTTGACTCCTGGGGTGACTCCCTCAACCAGGGGGTCTTCATCTTTTTTTGTGTTATAGACCCCTCCGGCAGTCTAGTAAAACTAAGGAGCCTTTCTCAGAAGAATGGTTTTAAATGCACAAAATAAAATACACAGGATTACAAAGGAAACAAGTTTTTGGACTTGGGTTAAGGACCACTTATACATCATCCTTTATGGAGAGAGACTGTATCTAAAATACTTTGTAAATCTTAATTCACCATATAAGTGTCAGCTATGACAATGATCCCTCAGTTTCACATCTATGGCCGTTCGGCCCTTTTGCCCCATCTCCTATGAGGTTAGGCAGATCACAGCTGGGTAGGATTTAGGAGGGAGACTACCTGGAAACATCAGATGCTGGGTGAAGGAGCCGAGGTGTTCTGAAGAAGCAGTGTGGTGTGAGGGATACCGCACTGGACTTGGTGAGCCACTTAACCTGTGTTTGCCTCGGCTGCCTCAACTGTAAAATGAGACTCCCTCCCTCCCACAGGTGTTGTTGGGCTCAAATGAGATCACAATCTGTAAAGCGCCTGGCACAGCACCTGGCATACAGTAAGTGCTATATAAATGCTAGGTATCATATGTACTTGAATGCAGCTAGGGTGCTATTCCAAGGCGTCCTCCTCCCTCAAGCTCCCTTTGCCATCCCGGCTCCCCTTCGTCACCGGCCTGTACTTCATGGGGCGCCTGAACTGAATGTTCCATCAAACACCTGAGACTGTAAGAGGGGACGGGAGGGGGAGGCAGTGGGGGCGGGGCGCAGGAGAGAGGACAAAGCCGGCCTCACAGAATGTCCAGGACAGGACTGCCCCTAAATGGCCACTTTAGGCCGCTCGTGATGAAGGCCCGGATTGAGACCCGGCTTCTGGGGATCCCCATGACCACACACGGGCCCTCGGTGGAGGCCCCCTCGCACTGGAGCCCGGAGAGGCCGGGCATCTCATCCAGGGTCTCAGGGGCTGGCTAACCCAGGATAAGGCCCTGCCCTGGGCAGGCAGGAGGTGGTGCAGGTGTCCACCTGGGCTCACCTCTCCTCCAGGCCCCGCACCCTGCCGGGCGGTGCCCTTTCTGCCCCGTGGCTCCATCCCAGACCACAGCCCCCCTGCCTGGCCCCCAGTCCCCCCGAAGTCTGGTTTCCCCCTATTAGAATGGAAGACCCCCAAGGGCAGGCGCTGTCTTGTTTGGGAATTCCTATCTTCAGGCTTAGAACAGGACCAGGCACACAGCAAGCGCTTAATAAATGCTTTGTCAATCCTCCATCCCAAGCCAAGCCCAGATTTAGCAGCAGAATCCGGGGGGACCGCCCAGTCCACAAGCCCCTTTGCACACTCCCAGGAAGGGGGAGGTATCTGTCCAAGATACACAGCGTCAGAGTCAGCACTTGAACCCAGGTCCTCTAACTCATCAGGAAGCAGGGGACGGAATGCTGAGGATGGGGGGGAAGGAGGGGAGTATGGTGGGCAGGAGGGACCAGGACCACCGGAAGTGGAGGCGGGACTAAGCTCACGGGGGTTGGGGGGGGTGGGGGGAAAGGTGATTCACCGGAAGTGGAGGGGGGGGTGAGACCTTTTTGCCGGAAGTAGGGTCGAGGTCGCTCTCCTCCACCCATCCCTCCTGCTCCGACCCCTCCATGGCCCAGACCCCCTCCCTGGGCGCCCCGACCACAGCCCGAGCCTCGTGGTACCTGGGGCCTGGCTCTTGGTCCTCCGCCTCCGCCCCCTCCGCCTCCTCGCTGGGGCGGGTCTCGGGCCCCGGGCTCCGCGGCAGGCGTGTGGACAGCAGGTACAGGGAGAAGGTACTGACGGCGAAGACCAGGAGCAGGCCGAACAGGGGCCGCATGGCCGCGCGCCTGCACTCGCGCCCGGACTCGGGTCCTCACACCCTCTGCCCCGGGCCAGAGCTTGGACCTTGACAGGAGGGGGCGGAGCGTAGCCGGCCTAAGATGGCCCCGCCCCCCGGCGCCCACTCAGCGTCTGATCTGACGAATAGAAGAGCGGCAATGCCCACTGGGGCCGGCCCGCTTCATCTCTAGCCAATGGGAGATGAGGGAGGAGGGGCGAAGGGGCGGAGCAAACTCGTACCCTAAATTGATAAGGTTGGAGGTTATCCCCCTCCCCCGCCCGACCCAGAACTGACGAATAGGAAAAGCGACTGAGAGAAGGGGCGGAGCCAGGCTCCGCTGTGTCGCACTGCACCTCGCCTTCTTCGCTTCTGCCAACCAGGGGGTGCCAGCCCTACCTGGAGAGGCGGGGTCAGTCCTAGCTCCGCCCCCTGACCAACACCCCACCCCACCCCCTCACTGGGGGCAGGGCGGAGAGCATGTGAGAGTGGCTGGTTGCTCTGGCCCTCCTCCTCTTCCTTTGCTCCTATCACTCACGAACTAGAAGGGGAAACTGAGGCCTGGAGAGGTCACACAGCTAGTCAGCGGGCAAGCCGAGATTTCTGACTCCAGCCCAGCGATCTGAGTTCAAATCCCGTCCCAGGGAGTCACAGCCTTCCCAGGCCTGTTTCCTCATCTGTAAAACGAGGGGATTAAACCATATGGCTGAAGAATTCCACGATCTCTTTCCTAGGCCTCTTATCTCCTGGACTTCTCACCCCACTTTCCTCCTCTCGCCACCATGTCCAGCCCCATTCCAAAGTCAACTTCCAGTGAGAGGAGTGGAGGGGGATGGGCAGCGAGGCCCCATGATGCTCTGCGCCACCTCCTCATTTGCATGAGGAGCATCATGTATGAGCTTCCTGCGGACTTCGGTGGGCACCAGTGCATGATGGGATCGGATGCGATCTGGTCTAGTTGATTACGGTAGGACCAGCCCCTAGCGGAGACAAGGCACACATTCCAGCCTAGACCATGCCAAGAACTCAGTCCCTGATCATTACCCCTGCGGCTTCCTGTGCCTAGGGGGTTTACAGTGGCCTGTCGAGGCCTCCTAACCTGGCCTCTGTAGGCTTTTTATTCTTCAGTATTTTGGTCACTTTCTCAGTATGAGGGATTTCCTTCGGGTTGTTGTTCAGCCCGGTCCCACTCTCTGGGATCCCATTTTAGGGTTTTCCTGGCAGTGATACATTGTAACAATCCGGCTAGCAGCTGCTGTGGGTGTGAAACACCAACAGGAGCCCAACAACAAGCGCGCTGCTAGCACAGGTTCTTTGATCTGCTTTACTAAGGAAAGCAATGTTATGGGGTTAACAATCTTATTCAATCCAACATACAAACATCATTCACTTAGTTCAGGGGGAAAAGCCAGCACCCTGAACTTCAGAGCAAACACAAACAAATTACAAAGATACATTATAAACACACCAAATTCAATTCATAGTTACCAAGAAGGCATCAACATCTGGGTTCACAAGCTGGAGGGCTCTTAAGTACAGCTTGCCAGTCTCCACATCAACACCCCTCCAAGACTGAGAGCCCCCCTCCCCCAATAGCTCTGTTCTCGTTTTATATGCTTTTTTAGCAGTCATCAAACCTCATCTGAGTGACCAGAACTTAGGCTCCTCCTATTGACTCTGGTCTTAGCAACTCCCCTTAGAACCCTGAAGGCTTCATACCCACATAGGCTTAGCACCTAGTAGATAGGGGTTTGGGCCTGGGGCTTTGCACCTAGGAAGGCTCAATCAAAGATAATTAATTTATCATTCTAAAATGGTAAAAAAAAAAAAAAAGAAGCAAAACCAAAAACGTCCCAACTTAATTGATATGACAAGATACTGGAGTGGTTTTGCTGTTTCCTCTTCCAGCTCATTTTACAGATGAGGAAACTGAGGCAAACAAGGTTAAGTGACTTGTCCAGGGTCACGCAACTAGTAAGTGTCTGAGGCTGGATTTGAATTCGGGAAGATGAATCTTCCTGATTTCAAGCCCAGTGCCCCTAGAGCAGTGGGCATTTATGTACCTCGTTTTGTGCTATAAAAACATGATTATGAGGAGTCCGTAGGCTTCCTAGGACAAAAAAAAAAAAGGCTAAGGACCCCTGATCTAATGGGATTATTCTGCAACCATGTAGCTTCTTCAAGTAGATCCTTAAAAATCCTTCCATTGGATACATTCTGTTCTGTAAGAAGCACTATTACTCCTCTAAATTTAGACTTGGTTAAGATAAGTTTGCCCAAAATGAGCTCTATCCAGAGCATCTTTTCCCCCCGCATCACTTTAAAATTCTCTCCCCTCAGTGATGAAAATGTCTCTAGGGAACCTAATTTCTGGTACCTTTTGTTGTTGTTTAACCACCAGGTGGCCTGAATCGCCACACACCCAATACTGTTCAGTAGAAGGACCCCTTCCCTTTCCCCCCGCAGGGTAGTTTTTACTCTGTGGGAGGGGTGTGGGGGAGGGAGTGCTAAGAAGGCACCTGCTCTCCATGAATCTCAGAAAGTCCAAGACTTTCTATTCTTCCTCCCTATGGGTCACCACCTTGACTTATTCTCCAGGGGTATGTAGATTTGTGAATTTGCCCAGTCAGAAATCAGCTCTGAAACCCCCACCCACTGATGGCCCTACCTCAGTGCCTTGATCTCTCGGCATATTGGAGTTGGCTCTCCATAGCTGTGAACAGACCTGCACCCAGGTGCTTTCATTCTTGATATAGAATCAGTGAGCAAATAAACAGGACAAAACAAGGCATAATAACCATCTGCCAAGTAGCTGCGGCCCCTTTTATTCTCTTGGACCCTGGTGGTGGCCCACCTCCACCCCTGCCCCCCAGGCAAGAAACCCAGGAGGTTTTGGAAATGCACTGTCTGGACCTGGTGAGATCCCCATTGCAAGCAATAGATTGTCCACTCAGCGCTGATCTCGGCTTCCAGAGTGGCCACAGAATGAGATGAGGTGGTAGGAATTCCAGGGGAGCTCTCGGATCTGGACGGATTGAGAAGACTCTGCCTCATTCTAAGGTTATTATCATGAAAGGCACTTCAGAAGCCATCTACTTCAAACCCTGTGCCCCTCCTCCTTTTACAGAAGAGGAAATCAAGACTCAGAGATCATGACTTGCCCTAAGCAGCAAGTGACAATGGCTGGACTCAAGTCCAGTCCCCTACCCACCACCCCACACTACCTCTCTAAGCCCTCATAGCCAGCTTTGTTCTTGGTCCTGTCCATCCCATCGGTGCAGGGTTAGTGGTCAGAGCCCTGGCAAGGTGAACCCCGCTGCTGCCACAGAGGTCCTCTCTGCTCTTGCAGCTGTCTCTCAGCTCTTCAGGGGCCGGGGAGAAAGCCAGAGGGAGAAGGGGCTGGCTACTTCTACTCCTTCCCTCTGCCTCCTGCTGCTCCAGGCCCTCTGTTAACCCTTCCTCTGTCATCCACTGCAGTAGAGCCCCAGAGACTCTCTCTGATCCGTACTCCTCCCCAACATGGAAGAGAGCAAGCCCAGAGTACTGTTCTCTCTTTAAATGCAGCATTGTCGGATTGGGTTGGAATGGGAATCTGGGGAAGGAAGATAATTAGAACACATTCATTCATTCTACAGGTATTTATTAGGCACCTAATTTGTGCCAAGCACTGAACTAGCCATTGGAGATGCAAAAACAAAAGTCCTTGCCCTCCAAAAGCTTACACTTTGTTGGACCATTTAGAATAAATAAGACATTCACACATTACATATACAACATACACGAAAAGGCATTTTAGCTTCATATCTCAAATCCCTTCATAGACTCAAGTCCTTCTCCTTCCCAGAATCCCTGAGAGGTAGATCAACATATCAGCATAGACAGAAATTGAGGAAGAGATAGGCTAAAGACCCATAGTGAAAGCCGCAGGCAAGTGAGATCAAAGTTGGGCCTCATGCTGACTCCGGGCTTAAACCACTTAAACCACTGGAAAAAATGTCCTGGATGGTCCCTGGATCCAGTGGGACTGAGCACGGGAAGCTAAAGGTGCCAGCCCCCAACAAATACTGTCACCTCCCTGAAAAACTCCCCTGATCCTTGTTCACTCTCCATAATTATTTTATGGTCCTAAAACTGCGTGGCATTTTGTGAGACAGCTTAAGACACCCATAAAGATGTGTATGCATCTGGTCTGTTCACTGCCTTAACAGCAAAACAACAACTTTTGTGAGCTGCTGCCCGGTTTGAGCATCTAGCAAAGGATGGGCTGAAAGGCTGTTTCTTTGTTTTCCAACAGGACAAGATCATATCTGCACATCTGTGGCCTGCGAAAAGGAAAAACACAACTCCATCAATCCACAAGCATTTATTAAGCCTTTCCTAAGTGCCTGGCACCTGACTAGGCACTTAGGATACAAACACAAAAATGAGAACAGCCCTGCCCTCAAGGAGCTTCCGTTCTGTTGGGGAGATTCAATATGTATGTCCGAAATACACAAGAACAACCTTTACTTGATAAATGAGCTGAAGACCAGCAAGAAGCAAGAAGGTAAAGCTGGGAGCAGGATACAGAATTTCCCCAAGAACATCAGCTGATTTCGGGTCAGGGTTCAGTCTGGATGGAGACAGCAGGGCTCGGGGCCGAGTTCCTGTTCCTGCAGGTACTTGGTCAGAGAAATCCTTGTCTAGGCTGGCGGTCAGTTACACAGGGCTTTAGAGGTGGGCAAACACTTGGTTTCTATTGAGAGGGCAGTGTGGTGCAGCGCGTAGAGCTGGCCTTGGTGCTGGTGCTGCCTCTGGCATATGCTTTAGGCTCTCAGCATTCCAGGTGATAAGCATTTATGAAGCCCTTTCAGTGCATCAGGCACTGCAAAGTCTCGAAGCAGAGCTGGGTCTGGCCTGCACTAGTAGAGGGAATTTTCTCACCCGGGAGTTCCCTATATCAATGAAATCATAGTCTGGTCTCTATCCCTTGCAAGATCTTATTTGAACTCCACAATGAACCTGAGAGGAGGGATGAGATCTGCACTTTACACAGCACAGATGAAGAAGCAGGCTGAGATTAGTGAAGAACACTTTCAAGGACAGGATCTCATGTGAGGGAGGTGCTACAGGCATCATTACCATCAGTTTCATTTTCGAGATGAGGAACCCGAGGCCGAGAGGACGAGCCACACAGCCACTGAGGTAGAAGCCAGCTCGCCCCAACTCCAGGTCCAGCTCTGCCCACTGGGTCCTGCTCATCGCTAGCTTCAGCCAAAGGATACAGGAGGCGATCTCACTCCCCTCCTTTTCCTGTCACAGATTCTCATGATAATGACATCACTCTTTGTCTCGACCATCTCAAAGACCCTGCCAAAAACCAAGGCAGTCCCGGACGGCATCGGCACCATGCCCTGCCTGACCCACAAAGTGCCTCGACTTTGTTCCTACCTGCCTTTTTAAAAAAGGTGATTCCTTTGTCTTCATAATAAAAAGAAAGGCAACCACTCGAAGCACACTGTCTGATTCAGTAGCAGGGAATTCTGCGGGATGAGCAGAGGGAGCCCCTGGCCTAGAAAGGACTTCAGGAGATATTGTCAATCATGGATGAACCAGTGAACCGTGACTTCATTCACATAGGGAGCTTCCAGTTAGGGAACGTTCCCACACTGATCTCAACTCATTTGGAGCTGATAGCCTTTGTTCTCGGAGAAGTTAAAGTGATTTGTCCCAGGTCACAGAGCCAGGAGGTGTAAGAGGCAGGAGCAGAACCCACAGCTCCCTAACACAATGGCCAGGCCTCTGGCCCCTATATCACATTGCCTCTCCCGGGAGAATTAAGACAAACAGCTGGAAAAGCAAGACATGATGAGAAGAAGCCTAAGGAAAGGGGTAGGTATAAAAGTTTCAAGACTAAAAAGGGTCCCAGAAGGAAAGCAGTCGTCCAGGACATCCTCGGCCCCAAAGTTTCCATCCTCCCTCCTCTGTTCTCCCTCCTCCCCCACCACATCTGCCTCTCCTTGCTATTTGGTGGATTACAAAAGTCCTAAATTGTTCTTCAAATGCCATCTGTCGTTTTGGCTGGCTGGATGCCGGATAGGAAGGAGAATGATGATAGCTAGCATTTGTACAGCCTTTTACATAGCTTATTGCCTTTGATCCTCACAACAACCCCCAAAAGAAGACGTGATGCTGTCTAGAGTGTAAACTCTCTGAGGACAGCATCGCTCATCCATTATAGGTGTGTCCCCTGAGCTATGTATCTTGAGACAAGGGAGGAGCTTCAGAAATGTTTGCTGATTAACAAAAACACACACACTTCTTTCCCAGAATCCCCTGTGTGCAGAGGGATTTCTGCGCTGACCAGCATGTGCTCGTCTCCAGCATCATATCTCCTTGGCGAACCGAAGGTATGTTATACGTATAGCATCTCTTCCAGCTCTAAAATATTAATGCTGCAAAGACCTGTAGAAGATGTCTGGCTCAGCCCCATTTTTCATATGAGGAAACTTGAGAGCCAGAAAGCAGATGTGAATTCACAAAGTCCTAAGCTGCTCAAAATACACACAGGCCCAGCCAGAACACCATCCCCCATCAGGCAAACCAGCAACCAGCTTGTAAGCAAACGAGGGGGTTCTAGCTACCTGTACAGGTCTTGATTCCATTATTAAACTCTAGGAGTGCTAGGACCTGCTATATTCTCTCCTGAGGCCTTTGGTCTTCCCCAGCCTTTTCGGTCCCTTGCTTTGGAAGCTCTCCCTCTAGCCCACAGAACTGACGGAGCTCTGCTGGAAGAGTCATTGGACCCGTCCTAACCCTCATATGGGAAGACCCATTGGGCAAACCATGTTGGAGCCCTGCTTACTTCTCAGAACGTGTGATTGGTCTCAGCTTTATCCAGATGATCCTGAGTTTGTACTTGGACCACAACACAGGCCGAGTCGAGAAAACCATGGAGATGCCCTTCACGTGGTCAATGTCCTGAGGAAACCTGGCAAGGAGGCTCACTTGCTGAAACTTCTGAAATATGGCAGGTTCGCTAGAAGAGAGAGATAAGTGTTTTTAAAAAGAGACATCTTCCCATTAAATAAATCGATCTCGAGGAATGTGAACGTACCTCCAGATCCATGTGTCCTATCCATATACCTCCAGATACGTGTGATCGGTCTGTATACCTCTGTATATACACGTCCTGCCCATGTACCTCCATACACCCATTTCCCACAGAGGCCAGCACCCACCCTGCCCAGCCAAAGGCACCTGGCTTTCTTTGCTTCTCTCTCCTTTTCTCTTCTCCTACTCTTCCACTCCCATCCTTCCTCTCCCAATCTGGCAGAGCTGATTTGGGTACAGACCTAGTTCACTCAGTAGATGTCATAGAATGACAGATCTGGGGCTGGAAGGGACATTAATGGCTAGCTAGTCCAACCCATTCATTTTTACAGAGGAGGAAACTGAGGATCCCAGGGAGAGATGTCCAATGTCCAAGAGCAGAAGAGTTGGGAACTAAGCCTAGGCTCTTTGATTCTAGATGCAGTTTGGGGAGCAGGCTCTAAGTCTGTGGCCCAGTGATCATAAAACATAAGCTTCTGGAGGGCAGAGACAGCTTCATTTTTGGCCATGCTTCCTGTGCCTAGCAAAGTGTCTGGCACAAAGTGGGTGCGTAACTGATCAATCAGTCGACAACCAAGCATCTGTTGAAGCACTGAGCTAGACACTGAAGACACAAGGACAAAAATGAAGCTGTTTCTGTCCTCAAGGATCTTAGAATTAATTGGAAGAATTATCAACATCAATGCTGTTCAGTCATGTGTAACTCTTCGTGACTCCATTTGGGGTTTTCTTGGCTAAGATACTGGAGTGGTTTGACATTTCCTTCTCCCTCTCATTTGACAGATGAGGAAACTGAGACAAACAAGGTCAAATGACTTGCCCAGGGTCACAAAGCTAGTAAGTGTCTGAGGCCGGATTGTGAAGATGAGTCCTGATTCCGAATCCAGTGTCCTATCCACTGCAACCCCTAGCTGTCCTAGCTCTATCCATGACACTATGCCAAGTCTCATGAGTTTCAAAATGAGTCAATTCATATACAAATTTAAGGAACACATCTCTGAGGTAAGAGGGGAGAGGACTGTGGTGATTCTGTCTGGTGATCCTCCAGGCTCTGAAGGGCCAAAGAGGGCTTCCAATTGTCCGAGCAAGGAGCTGCCCCGCAAGTGAAAGAAAAGTGAAGTATGGAAGGGTAGCAATGGAGGAAAATAATGAATAGAGACTTAAATAATATTATGAGAGAGAGAGAAGGAAAGTCTGGTAGTTAGAAACTGGACTGAGCAAGGAAGAAAGAAAAGGCGCCTAGAAATACTGACAGAGGTCATAGGACCATGAATCTGGAAAAGGAAGAGACTTTGGAGGTCGGTGAGTCCAAATCTCTTACTAGATGAGGAAGCTGAGCCCCAGAAAAGGGACATAATTGGCTCAAGATGCCATAGGTAACAAGTGCCAGAGCCAGGATTTGAACCCAGGTTCTCTGACTCCAAATTCAGGGCTCCTTCCGCTGAGATACCCTTGCTTGGAGGCAAGAAAGATGGAGAAATTAAGGACAGGCATAGTTAGTACCCAAACAGCTACCACAAACTGGGGCAGAACCACCCAGAAGGTGGCATGACCCCTCCTCGGCTGGCAGGGTTCTCTTTATCCAACCAAAGAGCGTGGGATTTGAAGAGAAGAGATTTAGAGGTGGAGGAGGTCTCAGAGATCATTGCGTCCAAGCCCTTTGCCCTTCAGAAGAGGAATATCTTTAACATCTAATCTAAGACTTCTAAGAACACAAACAAACTCAGATTTCTATAGCTAAATCCTCTCTGCTAACAAGCTGTGCCTGCC
Source organism: Trichosurus vulpecula (assembly GCF_011100635.1). Lineage (NCBI taxonomy): Eukaryota > Metazoa > Chordata > Mammalia > Diprotodontia > Phalangeridae > Trichosurus > Trichosurus vulpecula. The sequence goes on from NC_050579.1 coordinate 16,072,671, forward strand.
ACTTACTGGGTGAGGGTTAATGTGCCATGTGACTGCAGGGGACAAGGGCAAAGGGCAATGGAGTGCAAGCTAGAGGGGAGAGTTGGGGAGGCAGCTCTGTCAGCTGAGCCAGAGGTGCCACGCAGCAGCCCCTCCACTGCAGCAGGACAAGAGAGCTGTGATCACCCAAGGAACCAGAGCAGAGTCTTTCCAACATTTATCGAGAGAGCAAAACGTGGTACCAACATATAAACTTGATAGACAGCTGTTCTCACCCTTTAAGGAGATAGCCAAACACTTCCACACACACAGGTGTGCACACGCACACATGTGCACGCACACACACAGGCATGAACTATCCCCAACAACTTACTGACTGATCTTGGACTCTGTTGTATTTCCAGCCTGATCTGTTAGCTTAATCGTAATGTAACCTCTTCGTACGTTCTTGTTCCAAGTCATGATATCCACGAAGTAGTGATATACTGCAAAGAGGCAGAGTCTGTGGTCAGAATCAGGCTAGCTTTGTTTCGGAGCAGCTCCAAGGGCTGGTGAAGGAAGCCTTCATCTCCCTAATGACCTTTTCCTTTCTTCTCTCATACTCTTTAGATCCTGCCTAAGAATCCTAAGGAAAGACAGAGGACCTCCTCCTAGAGGGGCTAGGGTCCCTGGACCCCATGTGGGTTTGCACCAAAGTTTTTCCTGTGTTCTTTTACTGTAGAAATGAAACCTGTTCTATGTTTCATGCCTACTGAGTCTGAGTACTTGTAGAGGAGAGAGGAGGTCCTTTGACATCAGGGTTATATTGGTATGTGGGTCATAGCTCCCCTCTTCTCCAACACCCTTTGCCACCATGATGAGGTCAGGGGCCACATCTTACTTATCTCGAATCTTATCTCAAGTCAACAAGCCTTTATTAAGTGCCTACTATGTTCCCAGCACTGTGCTAGACACAGTAGATACAAAGACAGAAATGAAACAGCCCTTGTTCTCTAAAAACTTACATCTAACTGGATGAAAATAACATATTTAGGGAAGTCAATATAAATTATATTCAAGCTCATTTTGGGATTAGGCGGAGAGCTAGCCACTGAAATGACTCAAGCAAGAACCTCATACTTCTGCTGAGCTTTGAATAGATCCAAGGAGTCCAAGATGTGGACATGAAGAGGGAGAATCTTCCAGGTAAGGGGTCCAGCCTGTGCAAAGGCATGAAGGTAGGAGAGCGGTCAAGTATAGGTAATGAATAACAAATGGTCCAGTGAAGTACATAAGGGGTAGTATTGGGAAAGGCAGATTTGAGCCACATCGTGAAGGGTTTTTGATCACCCCCAGCACCTAGGACAGTGCTCTGCATAGGATTTATGAGACCAGAGTTGGAAAAGACCTCAGAGGTCATTGAGTCCAATCTTCTCCTTTTACAGACTTCACAAATCTGTGATCTCATCGGGGTGCATCTTCCCCTCAATAACACAGATCTCAGGGCCCCCCTTTGCCTCAATAGATAGTCTTCATGAGTACAAGTAGCTGGAAAAAGTCATCCCCTGGTGGCCCACTGGTTGGCCTCCAGGTGATAGATACACTGGCTATTGCCAGACCCGGCTTTGGAGGAACCGGCAGGATTTGTTCTCGTCCAGAAAAGCCTTTGAGAAGGTAGGATTGCCTTCCCACAACAAGGCATCATTGCTTTGAGAAAGACTCAGGGGGTGGGGAGAAAATGGAAAACTCAAAAGCTTATGGAAGTGAATGTTGATAACTAAATACAATTTTTCAAAAAGACTCAAAGAGAGACTGAGCCTAATAGCCAGCTGGATGGTGGATGGATGGTCGATGGACAAAGAGTTTGGTGAGTTCAATTCTCAAGTGGCCCCACTTCAATTCTCTTCTCATCTTTGTTCATGGACAGCAGTTTTTTCCATAGAGTTTCATCAGCATGAGAGCAGTAGTTGCTTGTGACATCCCCCCAGATGTTGAGCACTGCTTCTTCATCATGTGTCTTGCCCTCCCTCTCACTCCTTTGCAGAGGTAGGAGGTCCATAGGTGTAGAACATTGACTACATTGTCAGAGTTTTTCCAAGGTACTCATCAGATTTACTAATTTTTTTCTTTCTTCTTTCCCCCCCTTAAAACAATATTCTTTGTTACATGAGATGACTGTCTGGGATAGGAGAAAGGGATGGATGCAGGGACAAAACAGATCAATAAAAATGGCTTTAAGATTTTTCCCTGTGTGCTATTAGGAAAGGAATCATTTTACCTTCTAGATGGAGGTAGCACGACCTTGTGTTCTAACATCATGGATCCCATGCCGTCTTAGGATATGCCAATACGCCATCCTGAGAGGATAGGGCAACTCCTCTACCAGGAGGATAGCCTAGCAAGTACCAATATGTGGCTTCTGTTCTAATGCACCAACTCCAATGATTCAGAGAAAATCTGCTTTCTCTTAATTGTCTTTTCTCAATGAGGGTTGGAAAAGAAGTATATAAAACAGGAGGTGGAGGGAGGAGGCTCAATAATTAACACAGAATCTGGGAAGTAGCAGGGCGATGGAAGGTAGGTAAAGGTGGTATTGAAGGCATGCCTGTCAGGTACCTGCTTCCAGGTAGGCTGTTTGGGAGCTGATGTCATTGGAAGCCTGGGGACTCTGCAGTCAGAGCCTTGGGATTCTGGGTCAGGAGCCATGTGACACCTGGGTCCTGAATTATGGGGTCACAGATTTGGAGGCCTCTTCATTCAACCCCTGCATTTTTGAGATGAGCAGAATGAAGCCCAGATGAGGGGTTAATGACCCAAAGTCACATGGGTAGAATGCCCAGGTTCTGAAGGTGGATCACTTTCCCCAGGAGGCCTTTCCCAAAACCCGTAAGGCTTAGTGCCTTGAGATAATTTTATACTTCCTCTCTATATATTTCATACATTCTTCTCTGTAGAATATGTGCCCCTGGAGGGCAGGCATGATTTCATTTTTGTCTTTATATCTCTAGAACTTAGTCCCTGGCATTCCGTAAGCAAGTGCTTACTTAATCAATAAATGCTTATTGAATTGAAATGAACGACAGGGCTTGGTTATCATGGAGTTTGCACAACCTAAAGCCTGAGACCGAGGCCCGAGTTTTCATTGACTCAATTCCAAGTCCTTAGTGGTCAACCTGCCCCCTCATTAACCTTAGCCAACATCATGAGCCACCATCAGATAACTAGATCTCAAACATGCTTTTTGAAGGACATTTGGGGGGAAAAGAAAGAAGGCTGGTCACTCACTGCAGAATGGCTTTTCGGAAGCTGTATCAAAAAATGCTTTTGTCACAGGAGGGTCCTGTAGCATTGAGTAGTTTTTCCATTGATCAGCTTGGTAACCTATGAAGGCAATGGAAACAAGGAATGTAACTGGACTGTAAGGGCAGCTAGGTGGCACAGTGGATAGAGTACTGAGCCTGGAATCAGGAAGACCTGAGTTCAAATCTAGCCTCAGACGTTTACGAGTTGTGTGACCCTGGGCAAGTCACTTCACCCTGTTTGCCTCAGTTTCCTCATCTGTAAAATGAGCTGGAAGAGGAAATGGCAAACTACTCTGGTGTCTTTGACAAGAAAACCCAAAAAAGGGGTCACAAAGGGTCAGACACAGCTGAAATGACAACGTAACAGACCTGATTGCACATCTTTAAATTCTTGGTGGAGATCTATGACTCAGCGGTGGGGGCTCTCCTTTCACTGAAGAAGATAGTGACCTCTCTATGCCTTTGTCAATAGTCTTTTAGTCAATCAATAAACATTTATTGAGCACCTATGATGTATGAGGAAGTCTTTGAGAATGTCTCCAACTAAAAAGAGTCATCCCCCTGCAGATGAGCTGGGAACAGGCTACTGCAAACTCTTTGAGAACTAGGTGACTTTGTCATGCAAAGGCAAAAAGAAGTTATGAAGGGAAAGAACATTTATTTGGCACCAAGTGTTACGATGACCACAGATGTGGAAATGGACACTTTGCACTGATTCTCCTCCACGCTGGCCCCAAGGAGCAGAGCAGGAGGCCCAAAAGGGCTGGCTAAGGAGTCTTTCCTGACCTCTTGTCACAGCAGTATTATTTTTCATGAATTTGGAGCCAGAAAGGACCTTAGAAGATGTCATTTAGTCTAAGCCTTTCATTTTATAAACAAGGGAAGTAGGGAGGTTAAAGCCCAAAGACAAAATTCAAACCCAGCTCCTCTGACTCTAAACCCAAGGCTCTTGGCAGGCACTACAACACATGGGTACAAATGATAGGATTATTTAATTAGAGCTGGAAGGGACTTTAGAAGGCATCAAATCCAAGCCCCTCATTTTATAGATGAAGAAACTGAGGCTGAGAGAGGCTAAGACACTTGTGCAAGGTCACAAAGAATTCCCAAGAAAAAGAATGACTGACCATATTTTCCATAATTGTAACCCATGTGACCCTGGACAAGTCACCTAACCTCTCCATGTTTCATTTTCTGCATCTATAAACTGAGGGGGTTAGACTTGAGAGCCTCTCCAGATTTAGATCTATGCCCCTACAAACCATAATACTTTTCTCTTTTCACTAAGTTTTCTCTCCTATAGGAAGAATGAATTGTGAGAGGTCATACTCCCTTCTGAAGAGCAAAAAGTAGGTAGGTGGTGTTGAGTGTCAGGGGCCCAACTCATACTATACTGATTTTTATGTTCAAATTGTATATTATCATAATGCTTATATGAGGCAGTCTGGTAGAGTAGGAAGCACACTGGTCCTGGAATAAGAATGCTGTCACTGTAGGAGAGTCACATCCCCTTTCTGAGCTGTGGCTTTGTGATATCCCACTTAGAGGAAGAAATGTAAACTCCTAAGTACAATCAGGTACCTATGTCACTAATCTTCACATTCTCAAAAATCACTGTTTGATCCAACCTGAGCTTGAGGAGGAGAAAATGTCACATTGACATTTTCTTAATTCCTCCAAGACCCAATCATAGCTACAAGACTTCTTAGAAAACTCCACCAGATGTTAAAACAACCTAGTAGATTTTATTCTGCTACAGGATCCAAGAGTCCTGGTTGCCACAGGCTAGCAGATATTCATCATTGTCGCAACCAAGAAATAGACTGTCTTTTGTATAAAATGTTTTCTAAGCCTTGTTCAAAGTATCCTTTGGGAAAGGAAAATGGGTATCCAGACTTCTATTACTAGTAGAACAAGAGAGAAAAGTGTTTACCCAGGACTGGACACGGCATTGATTGGTCATCTCCACAGCTGATGCATTTGCCATTCAGGTAATCTCGGTAGGACTCACAAGGGTAAGCAATGATGTCACAGTCATTTTTCAGAGATGATAGGTACAGGAAAACAGACCTCTGGTGGTCACATTTGAAATACTGCAATCCTTCATTATAAATAAAAGGTTGACGTTACATTTAAGTACCAACATTCACTTTATAAGCACTGGATATTGTCACAGTTGGCACACGTTTAACAGAGCAGGGACCTCCACAGATGACTTACAGCTTTTCCTCTATCTCATGGCAAAGAAAGGAAAATATGAGGGAAGAGTCTGGAGATACTTGGTGCAGTATTTCACTCAACCCAAGAGAGCCAAGTATGAGTTCATGGCAGAAGTAGAGCTAGATAGGACCTTAGCAGCCATCGAATCCAACCCCTGATTATACAGAAGAGGAAACTGAGGGACAGAAAGATCCAATGACTTGCCCAGACTCAGGCAGCTAGTAATTGTCTGAGGTAGGATCTGAACCCAGGTTTCTCTGACTCCAAGAAATGTCTTCTTGACTGCAAGTCCCATCTGCTATTCACTATGTCATGCTGTCTCTCCAATGGTCTGAGCCAGAGCTTTGATTATGGCGGGGTGACGGGTGCTTTGCCATAAGATGCCAAAATTCAGACAGTGGAGATTCAGCAAATCAACAGAATCTAGCACCTAATTAGCAAGAGTAATTAAAGTAGCTACCCGACATTGATCTAGCTCCTCCCCTACTGGCTATACGTTATGTGAGCACTTCCCCATCTGCGTCAATCCTGCTTCCCCCAAGCGGGAGCCTCTCCAGCAATGACCTTGCAGTATCCTGAGGTCTCTACCAAGGTAGACAGAAGGACCCAGGGCTCTAAGGGTTCTGCTAGAGGACAGATAACAAAGCCCAGGGATTCTTAGGGTGCATTGGCAAGTCAGATGACAATGCCTGGGAAGTCAAAGGTCATAGAGACGGGACAGACAGTAAAGCCTAGGGATCTTAGAGGGCTCGATGACAGGGAAAAGGGAAAGGCCAACAATCGATAAGATTTGGTAATTGAGTAGCTACGTGGGGTGAGGGAAAACAAAGCGTCGTAGATGACTCTGAAATTGCAAATATGGACTACTGGAATGATGGAGGTGCCCTTGACAGAAAGAGGGAAGTTTGGGAGAGGGGAGGATTTGGGGGAAAAGATAAGGAATGGAGTTGTGCACATGGCAAATTTGACACATCTATAGGAGTGGCACCAGCTTCAAAATGTCCAGGGGGCAGTAGGTAAAGTGGGATTTCAACAAAGGAGAAAGATTCAGCCAAGGCTGAATCTAGATCCGGAGGTCCTCTGCATACTGAGGATAATTAAACCTGCCGGAGGCGATGAGGTCAACAAGAAAGAGAAGGTAAAAAGAAGAGAGAGAGGACAGAACCTTCTCTTGGGGCTGTGCGTGCCTCATGATTCAGCAAAGGAGATGGAGAAGGGGCCATCAGAGATGGAGGAAGAGAGATAAGAACAGCATCACTAAAATCCAGAGAAGAGAGAGAACCCAAAGGAAGAGGCTGGTCAAGGGCACCAAGCGAAGAGGTCAAGAAAACAAGGACTGAGAAAAGACCACTGGATCTGGCAGTTAGGGAGCTGTGGACACCTTTGCAAAGAGCGAAAGTTTCCACCTGCCTTGATGGAATGAGCGCCCACATCAATGAGATCACAGAATTTCTTAGTCAGCCAAGGATGGCCTGAACTGGCCATGTGACATTCTATCTTGTATTCTGTTTATCTCTGTCCTATCCCCCACCCCTTAGATGAGAAGCTCCTTGAGGGCAGGGACAGTATCATTTTTCATCCAGGAGACTCTGGTAGTGGTACCAGTGAACAGAAGCAAGCAGAAGCCTCCCACCCCCTCGATGCTTATGATCATTTTCCAATTGCAAAGCATCTGTACTTACCACCAAATATTGTCTGGGGACAACCAGGTTGATCCAGGCCTCCATTTGGGTAGAAATCAATATGTCCTAATGATTCTTTGAAGCCCAGGACTAAAAAAAGTAAAGCAATCACCAAAATATGTTGGGTTTCTAGGCTGCCTTTAACTTATTCAAGCTTTTAAAATGTTATTTTATCTTCAGAGTAAGGAGCAGGCAGATAGTTATTAGAATTAGTATTTCTATGAGGTATTAACATTCCTGTTTTTCGAATAACAAAACTGAAGTGCAGGGATGTTCTGTGACTTCTCCCAGACCACATACAGCTACTTGAAGACACATGCACACAGCAAACTTAAAAGCAACTCATTCCCCCCACCCAAAATTTATTGACATATCTGGCAACTGCTGGCATTTCTTCACATTTGAAAAATCCTCCAATAATCCACAGGACATTTGATTAAAAATAATCTACAACCCAGGAATAAAGAGAGTTAATGTTTCAGAATCTTTTCAGGAGACATGGCTTATGGTCCGAATCCTGACTTTGGGCTCTCTCTCTTTCTGCGCCTCAGTTTTCCTATCTGTAAAATGAAGGGGTCAGACTAGATTGGGAGTTCTTAACCTGGGATTTGTGAACTTGTTTTAAAAAATATTTTGACAACTGTATTTCAGTATAATTAGTTTCCTTTCTAATATTATACATCTTATTTTATGCATTTAAAAATGTTCTGAGAGGAGCTCCCTACCCTTCCCAAAAAGTCTAGGACCCCAAAATGGCTCAGAAGCCTTCAGACAATTGCTATGGTCATTTCACCTCTTACGTTCTATGGTTGCTGAACATATACTTCACCAACATAAAATAATTGAAAAGAAATAACCAGGCAGTTAAGAACCCAGGTCCAGTTTTGACATGTGGTCAACACATCTGTCTACGCTATAGCAAAACATGTCAATCTCAATTTGGATTTGTTAGTTATTTTAAGAGACACACATCGGTTGTGGAAAGGTCATTCTCTTTGGGGATATAATGAACTGACTGAATAAGCTGAGCTGCCCAACATTTCTCTCAAAGGTCCTTAACTCCATGAGCCTGGGATATCATCATTTATAATATTGTACGTCACACGAGAAGATTGAGGCCGGGTCTCCGCAAGCTGTACGTGCATCTGGACATTACATCGTTTCTCTCCCCTCCTTCCCTTCCCGAGCTTTCCAGAGTTGGGGGTAAACAAAGACAAATGCTAAGGCAGTACGTACGGTCGGTATCAGAATGAATGACATCAACAAACTGGGCATCTGTGTAATCCAGCCGCTCATTTGGGGGTTTCCCACTGAAGAGGGGTCCTGCAGGATCCAGACCTGGAATAGAGTAAGAGGCAGCTTGGGTGGGAATGTCTCCTCAGGACTGCTTTGGGGACCGGCTTTCTCTGGTATGGCTCTCAGCCCATTCAAGCATCCTCGTTCTATCTCTGATGGTGACTCAGAGACCATCTACTGCAGGGCTGTCCAAAATGCAGCTCGCAGGCTGTGTGCGGCCCACAGTGTGATTTTATGCAGCCCACCTGTGGATTTTAATTTTTACGAGTGAAAAAATAAAATAATAATTTGCATGGAATGCATATTAGATTTTTTAATTCCATCACTCATAAATAATCTTGATGTTAATTTTCTTTGGTGTTTTAAAGCAGTATTATGGATGGAACATATCGCATGGAATTTTCAATCGATCTGTGGGATGCGTTCCCTCTGCACAATGCAGACTAGTCAGTATGTACCCACCTTTATACTGCTGTGTTGCAGCTTTGTTGTTTTGTTTGCTTTCACGCTTTGTGCCTTCGCCTGTTGTATTGATGACGCTCGTTCCCCCACTTTCTATTAGTGTACTGTATTTTTTATTCTGGGTGCGGCCCTCGAATAATTATTTTAGTTTAATGCAGCCCTAAGATAACCAAAGGTTGGACAGCCCTACTACATGGCTCACAGAGTGGGCGGGTGCTTTGGAGAAATGGCCTGAAGTCCTCTGCTCAGAGCCGAAGAATCATCAGAGGATCTGAGATTTAGAGCTGGAAGAGCTCATAGGATCCCACAAACTTTGATCCAAAACTTCAGGAGAGCTTGGTACTTATCCAATCCAAACCCCTCTCCTTTTCTTTTTTTCTTTCTTTCTAATTTATGGAATAAAACAAGCATTTCCATGATATAGTACAATAAAAAAGATGATTGCACAACTACTATTTACAGCTCGCTATTCCCTCCAAATAGACAACATCACGTCACTCTCCTTTTTTTCCTTTTTTTCTTCCCTCCCCTTCCTAGAGATGTCTACCATTAGATACAAAGGAATGTATGTGTGCATACATCTATGTTATGTGTGTGTACATGTGTACTATACGTGTGTGTGTGTGAAGCAGGCCTCATGGTCTTCGAACGATCATGAAAGATGAGCAGAGAATGGAGAACATGGGAGGGGAGGAGGGCAAATGACCATATATGTTCGAGAAAGGAGACCAGAGTGCTCTGGCTCCTGACAGAATTGTTAAATGTACAATTAGAGGGAGGAGGAGGAGAAGAACAAGCACAACCACAACCACCACCAGGAGAGCTTCCTCCAGAGCAGCTTAGGCTTTAAAAACCACCTAATTGTTTTCGACAAGGCGACTAACAGATAAGCCAGAGGAATGCTATAGACATTGGAGACAACTGTAGATCCAGACCGCACCGAGGTGCTGACTAACATTTCGTGCTATTCTTGGGGATGAGGTGGGGAAGTGTGGGATACACAAGAGTCCAGTTGTGCTGCGTAGATTCAGAAATCTTTGAATACCCACAGATTATCATTAATGCTTCCTGGTCATCTGGAAGATGAGGAAATTGAGGCATAGAGGTTAAGGGACTTGCCCAGGGTCACACAGCCAGTCAGTGACTGAGGCTGGATTTGAACTCATGTCTTCCTGACTCCATGCCCAATGTCCAATCCACTTTGCCTATAAATATAATGACATACCATTATGTGGTAAGAAATGAAAAATGGAGAATTCAAAGAAACATGGGAAGATTTATGTGAACTGATGCAGAATGAAGTAAATGTATGCAGTAAAAAAACACGCACAATAAATACCACAATGTAAATTAAGAGATCACCAAAATGAAGCCAAACTCTAAGTGACTGAAATGATGATGTAAAATGAGAGATAGAGATACTGTCAGGACCAGAAAGACCTGGATTCAAGTGCCACCACTGACACATAGTGGTTGTGTGATCTTGAATAAGTCACCTAATATCCAGATCTTCCTAGCAGCTCTCTAAACTGCAGAGAGTGTACCAATCTGTATGGGGAGGGGGAGTTTTCTCCTGGGAGAGTTCCCTGTATCAATGAAATCATAGGTCTGTTCTTCTATCAACAGAGAGAGATATTTATTTATGGTATATCATATATACAGATACACACAGACATATTTAATTAGCAGTTGGCCTTGCAGAGAGTCCCAGATTCCAAGCAACATTAGGGCATAATTGTCCATGAAACACAAAATAAGCCTGTGCCCAGAGAAGGCTCTCAGAAGCTTTACCTGTAATTCTTCCAAGTTTCCCATCATACATCTGTCCAACAAATCCAGCTATATGGGCCCCCAGGCTGACTCCAATCATGTAAACGTTGTCAAGAGATGCTCCACTGGCCTATGATTCCAAGAGAGAATCGCTATCAGTCGGGCAAATAATAGCTACGAGGAACATTTGGCAAAGCTTCCTGGTTTCCCACTTCCTGCTTTTCCCCCAGCTCTTAATCCCTAACTCCTCCATGACTCTCTTAGAGAAAATAAACATAGACGTCTTTTAAACACTGTGTAGGCAGAGCAAAATCTTCCATGCCCAAAACAATGCACCCACGCTGATGGGTTGGCATTTGCGCATCTCTTTACCTCATCAGAGCAATTCAATCCAACAGGCAAGTATTAAGCGCCTGCTGTATGCAAGGCCTGGAGGCAGAGGCAGCTGGGAGAGCACCGCCCTTGAGCTCAAGAAGACCCTCTCTAGCTGTGGGACCCTGGACGCTTCACTTAACCTTTCTCAGCTTCAGTTTCCTCACCTGTAAAATGGGACTAACCACAGCCCTTACAGCGTTGTTGTGAGGATCTAATGATATGTGTTGCTGGTTTTGAAGAGGACCAGGGACAACACGGGCCGTGTCTTGACTTGCTCGTGAATCGGATTTAAGGGAGGCAGAGTCGCACAGAGTCATCCGCCTCACTCTGTCCTCCAGAGTCATCAGAGTCCGGCGACAAGACAAGAGTCAAGACTGGAGATGACCCAGGATGCCGTGGATGACCTTGGCATCTTCAACATCTGACCAAGCTCTGAGCGCCTTCGTGGGCATCCGTGTCACATGCTTGGGGAGGACGCCCTCCTAACTCACCAGCAGGTCTAGCCTGTCGGCCAAGATACGCATATCAAGTACTTCGCAAACTTTAAAGTGCTCTAGATGTGAGCTATTATTATCACAATATAATTATAGTTATATTATAAAATAATGATTTTTAAGGACCCGGCTTGGTGATTCTTTCCCCTCTTAGTCCCTTGTCCTGCCCCTGCAGACGCAGAAGGCACTCAGGCCCCTTTGGTATTTTCCTTTGTTTCATGGGCTAACAGCCTTTTAATAAAACGATTTGTCCTGTAAAATTTGGGTTCAGTCAAAAAGCTGCACTTAAGGATCTAGAAGGCCACATGTGGCCTCGAGGCCCCAGGTCTCCCACCCCTGCGCTAACCAGTCACCCAAGAGATGGATGGTCCAGAAGAAGAAGGGTGGGTTACAGACTGAGAGAGAGCAAGGGGGTCATGAGGGGAAGCCCCCATCCTCCCCTGGAGCCCTCCAGATGTCAGGAAAAGCCAAACGTGGCTCCCAGCACATGGGGTGGCCTCCCTGCGGTGAACCTCTGGGATGACGTGGGTGAGAGCCCCATAAGATGGATGGGCAAGGAGGGGCTTCGACAATAATGACGAGACTCTTTAAGGTTTGCAAAGCACCTCACACACAACCCTTCGGGGCAGGTGCTCTTGTTACCTCCACCTCATAGACGAGGATGCTGAGACTGAGGTGGCCATTCAGCTAGTGTCCGAGGCTGGGTTTGAACTCAAGTCTTCCTGAGTCCAGGCCCAGCCCTCTGGCGACTGCACCTCATGACTGCCTCCAACAGTATCAAATGCTACCGAAACATCAGTAATTACAGTTAACACTTCGATGACTTGCAAAGGTCACGCAGCTAGTCAGTGTCTGAGGCAGGATTTGAATTCTGAACTTCCTTGATTCTAAGTTCAGTGCTCTGTCTCTAGGACACCAGGCTGTGTCAATGCAAACAGCATCCACATCGATGAGACTGCTGTCCCAACACGTATCTGAGCACGTGCTGGGGATTCAAAGAGAAGACAAAAACGTCTCTGGCCGCAAGGAATATTTAGTCTACTAGGAGCACCAATTGAAGAGATCAGGAAAAGGTTTCTATAGGAAGGGACACGTGAGCTGAGCCTTGAAAGATTCCATGAGGAAGGGGTGAGAAGGAAGGGGTGAGAAGGGAGGGCATCCCCAGCTTGGAGAACAGCCTAGGCAAATGTGCAGAGATGGGAAAGGAACAGCAAGTCTGCCTGGAATACAGAGTGCATGATAGGGAGAGCCAGGCACTCCCGGCATGCTCGGCTGGGGCCAGATCTCAAGTCCTGTAAAAGTGGAGGAGATTCCATTTTATCTAACAGGCAATAGAGAGTCTTTCTTGAACAGGGGAATGCTGGGCTCTAGGAAGGATGTTTGGGCACTGTGTGGAGGACAGACTGGAAGCCAGGAGACTCCTATAGGGAGTGAAACTACTGGAAGGGATAGGCCGAGGCGTCAACTACAGAGGGCAGAGGGAGAGGGATGCTGGCCCTTGGAGAGCTGAGGAGGGATGGGTTAGAGCGACATCTTTGCACCTGAGGGCGGCTAGGTGGCACCATAGTGCACAGAGCCCTGGGCCTGGAGTCAAGAAGACTCATCTCCCTGGTTTCTGACACTGTCTAGCTGTGTGACCATGGGCAAGTCACTACACCCTATTTGCCTCAGTTTACTCATCTGTAAAATGAGTTGGAGAAGCTGCTTTTTTTAACCAATAGTTTGTATCGATATTTTTACCAATTTCTTTTTTTTACCAATGAAACCCCAACTGGGTTTTTGGGGGTCTTTTAACCAATTTTTTTTAACTGGCATTTTTACTAATGAAACCCCGACCGGGGTCATGGTCGGACACAACTGAAAAATGTCTTAACAACAAATTTGCACCTTATGCCACTGGGAAGGAAAGGAGGGAGGGAAGTGGGAGTTGAGGGCCTTCCTGCACCTCCTACTGCCCCCAAAGATACTCTAAGACACCATGCCCCTGCTAGGTTCTTCGAACGTTACCCAGCTCAGATCCTTACTGGTGCCTCCAGCTCAGCTCACTCCCTACAGGATTACGAGCTCTCCGAAAGCAGAAGCAGTGCTGTTGTATCATAAACTGCGCGCTCTAAAGAAGGGAGGGACGTCATTAGGAGGACCTGACTTCAAATCCAGCCTCAGACACTTACTAGCTGTGTGACCCTGGGCAAGTCACTTAACCCTGATTTCCTCCCCGAAAAGGCATATGGTACATTTTTGTACTTAGGTATAGGTTTTCTAGTGACTTCTTCACTCACGTGAACAGCCTTCTTACCAGCATCTGGTCGATCGTTTCCTTTAAGATTTCGGCCACCCGCCTGGTGTGACTGGAGGCGGTGCTGTATACCAGATTTGTGGCTCCTCGATTCCAGTCGACCACAACGACGTTCATGTCTTCGACACGGATCAGGCCCTCGACCAGGTCGGACAGCCAGACTGGTTGGGAGCCCGTCGGTCTGTAGCCGTGGATGATGAAAGTGGTTTTCTTGGTCGTGTTGAAGCTCCTAGGAAAGGGATCCTCAAGGATCTTGGCACAGGTGAAGTTGTCTGTATACAGCAGCAGTCTCACTTTGAGGCCCGTGCCCACGATTGCGCTGTGCAAGCTGAGTGTGGTGAAGGTGTGACATTCTTCATCTGTGTCTGAAAGTCAGGAGAAGAGGAGAGATCAGAACAGCTCTTATCCAGGGCGGCCCGGCTAGCCCGGTGCCAGAGCCAAGAAAGGACCTCACAGGTCATATCTTCCAGCTGCCTCGTTTGACAGATTTGGAAACTGAGGCCCAGAGAGGTGAACGATGCATGCCAGAAGAAGGATTTGAACCCGGGCTCACTGAGTCTAACACCAGTGCTCTTCCCCTTTTGCCATGATGTTTCTTGGGTGAGTCACTTAACAGTCTCCTTACCTGTAAGATGATAACTCTTATAATATCCACCAGAGCTTTTATAAAGAAAGTGTTTGGCCGATTTAAAGTATGCCGTAAATAAAAGTTATTACTTCTCTGAAAGATGGTCCTTCTGCTTAGACCAGTTTTTGTATAGATGTGTTTTGAATTGAGGGGTGGCTAGGTGTTTCAACAATCCGGCTAGCAGCTTCTGTGGGGGTGTAAGATCCACCCACAGCCAGCACCCAGAAAGCTGCCAACAGCACAGGTTCTTTTGATCTGCTTAACTAAGGAAAACAAGGGGAAGGGGTTGACAAGCTTACTTTAATTCAGCACACAAATATCATTCACTTAGTTCAGGGGAAGAGACCAGCACACTGAACTTCAGAGCAAATTACAAACAAATTACAGACATCAACAGACAGACCAAATACAGATTCATAGTTACCAACATCTAGGTTCAGCCCAGGAGCTCATAACAAGGGCTGGCCCAGAGTCACGTGCCACCACTGTTGTAGGGAGGAGCTCCAAAGAAGAGACAGCCAACCCCTGGTTTTATATCTTTTTCAGGGTCAGGGGTGAGTCACACATGCAACTCACCCACATGACCTAGAATCGTCACAAAGAGGTGACTTAAACCCACTTGGTCTAAAAGCCTCTGCTGTCCCAGACATGTAAGCTAGGCCCTCCCTGGAGTTAGTCCCACCTTGGGCCCCACTTTAGTTGCCAATCCATACCCACTAAAGTTTTACACCTAATAGGGGTTTGGGCCTGGGGCTTAGCACCTAGTAAGGCTCAATGAAATACACCAAATTACTCAAAGCAAACGAAAGCCGAACTCTTCAAGGGCACTTGTTGAACTAAGTGCTAAGGAGCCCATTTTGCTTACCAACACACTAGGTGGCACAGTGGATAGAGCCTAAAGTCACAGAAGAGCTGAGTTCAAATCCAGCCTCAGACACTTACTGGCTGTGTGACCCTGGCCAAGTCACTTCACCCTGTTTGCCTCAGTTTCTTCATCTGTACAATGAGCTGGAGAAGAAAATGGCAGACCCCTCCAGTATCTTTGCCACAAAAAAAAAACCAAGAAAAAAAAATGGGGTCGCAAAGAGTCAGATGTGACTGAACAACAACACAAGATAAGGGCTTGAGGGAATGACAGGGCAAGTGAAAGCTTTGTTCTTTTTTGGCCTCGTCTTTGTTAAAGAATGAGGGGATCCTGGGCATGTTTAGAGGCAGCAGAGAAAGAGCTGGTACATTGGAGAGATCGGAGGTCAGAGAGAAGAGATGGGTGACTGGGGTGAAGTTAGCTGGAGATGCCGGGTCCTTCTGGTCCCCACGGCCCCTCTCAAGGCCTGCGATTCCCACTTCGAGAAGTGCTGATGTCATTTCCCTCATTGTTTCCAAACCAGGCTACGTTGCATAACTAGTGCGTTTTTCCTGGTGAGGCGCTATCACTCCATGAACCTGACTTCCTTCATTCCAACGGCACTCCTTTCTTAGGTGAACAGTTGACAGCAGAGACTGGATGATTGATCCAAGACCACCCAAGAAGTCAACGTCAACGTGAGATGGAAGCCCAGCTAGCCAGGAGCCAGAGCTATCAGGAAAATCCTCAACACTACTCTGAACATTGATAAGAAGCATTGACTGAGAGAAAGGGAGAGGGAGAGGCAGCAGGTGGAATCAGGGAGACCCAGCCGAGCTAGTCCTGCCCCTGAAATGAGTGAATGAGAAAGCATTTATTAAGCGCCTACTGTTTGCCAGGTCCTGTGCTTAGCGCTGTAATTAGAAATATAGAGACGAAACTGCCCTGCCTTTGAGCTTACATTCTAGTAGGGGTGGGGGGACAGTAGAACACAGAGAGGGAGCAGAGGGGAGCTATGGTCTGAGAAGTCACAAGGATGCGGAATGGAACAAAATACATTCATGCCTGATCTTTACCACGAAGTCTCACGGAGAGTTTGCAAGGCACTTTTCATGGTCACTGCATTTGAACCTCACAACGACTCCACGAGGTAGATTCTGAAAGGATTTTATTGTGCCAATTTCCATATGAGGAATCTGAGGCTCAGAGAGGCCAAATAATTTGTCCTCAGTGAGAGCGCGGAGGCGTCAGAGGCAGGACCTGATCTCCCACCTTCCTGACTGCAAGCCCAGTGTTCTGGTCAGTAGGCCCAGTAGCTGTGTGATCTAAGTGTCCTAGAAAGAATCTGTGCCTGGTTCCCTGTGCTGATGAAATCCTGGGTGATCGCTGAAGAATGCAAGATGGTACGATGCCCTGGAGGCCGAGAGAGAAGAGAGAAAGTCAGGAAGGAGGTGGCTGTCGACCGGCAGTGGGGCGCATTGGAAAGAGCACTGGATTTGGAATGGGAGGATCTGGGTTCAAATCCTGCCTTTGTTACCACCTTCAGGGACTTGGGTACATCACTTAACCCCACTCTTGGCCTCAGTTTCATTTTCTGCAAAATAAAAAATTTGGACTAAATGCCCATTAGGGTCCCTTCCAGCTCAAGATCTTTGATCCTTTGACCACTCTGGGCCTCAGTTTCTTCATCTGTAAAATGAGGAGCTTGGATGAGATGGTGTCTAAGTTTCCTTCTAGCTTGATGACCCTAATGTTCGATGCTAGAGTAAATTGAAGTAAGACGAGCGCTGAGCAGACACTACGGGCTTGTTCAGTTCGAGCTGAGATTGCCGTTGACATTCTCCTTCTCATTTTACATTTGTTTATTTTTTAAATCATGCAACTGTTTTCTTTACATGGCTATGTCAGTATATATTTGGTATAACATTTTCATCCAATTTCCTGTATTTTCTCTTCATTTGTGTAAATTTTCCTTTTCTATTTTTTTTATTTATCCATTTTATTTATCTCCTCTATTATTTTTTATTTATTTTATGTATTTCTATTTTCTATTTTATTTATTTATCCTATTTATTTAGTTTTCTTCTCTTTTGTTTGTTAAATTAGCTAATGGTTTTCTATTTACTTTGTCTTTTTAAAAACAAGTCATTTTTATTTATCATTTCAATAGGGTTTCTTATTTTCACTTTCACCTTTTGTTGTTTTTTCACAAGTTCCAAGTTTTAAAAAAAAAACACTTTTAAAGCATCTTCTCTCTTTCTGCTCCTGCTCCTGAGTAGCAAGACTCTTGGAACAAATCACAGAACCCTCACTCCCTGGCCCACAATAAACTCATTCTGGCAGGCAGTGAATTAGAGCTTTTAGAACCTTGCCTAGAGAAAGCTTTCCCTAATGGCTTTCTTGGTAGGAAAGGATGGAAATATACAGACTGAAATGTTTACTTGATTACCCTGCATTGACTGTATCTTTGCAACTTCAGTTTAACTAATTACACAAGGACCTAGGGCCTTCTTATTAGGTGACCAGCAATATGCCTGTTACTGTGGGAGATAGAAAAGAATCACACGGTCTCAAAGATGGAGGGGACCTCAGCTCCCAAGAGTTCAACGGTCATCTCTACCCGCTTATAAATATCCAGCCCTAGTCTCTCTCCTGAGCCCCTGTTCTGAATCACCAGCTGCCTAAGGCACTTCCAGCTGACTATCCCATGGGCATATTAACCTCAACTTATCCAAACCCGAACGCCTTATCTTTTCCTCCAGACCCACTCTTCTTCTAAACTTCTCAATTTCTGTTGTGGATACCGCCATCCTTCTCTGTCACACTAGCTCACAACCTGCTCTTCCTCACATATGATATCACAACCCTCCCCCATCTCTGGTTTTTCATACAAGCTGGTCCCCCAGGCTGGAATGCACTCTCTACCTCTGTCTCTTTGAAACCCTAATGCCCTTCAAAGCCCATCTCAAGTATGAACATGTGTTCGGACCTAATGAACAAAGGATGAAAAATAAATGCTTGCTGAATTGAAATGAATTGAGTTGTAGAAAGAACAAAGAATAAATGCCTATTGGACTGAATAGAATGGAATGGAATTGTGGGAAGAATGAAGAACAAAAGTTTGTAGAATTGCAGCTAGAAAGCATGATAAATGTGTCGATCGGATCGAATTTAAGACATCTTCTATTCACAGACTTAGAGACTGCAGCAGAAAGCGCCCAGTTCTTTGCACATCCTCGTATTGCTAAAATGGTCGCCCACTCTCTCTTCAGGGTGTACAGCCTTGGTAATCTAAAACTTGCTAAGTTACAAGCCAAAGTTGTTGTTCTGGTCATATTGAGCAGGTGGATAAAACGAGCTAAACAGGTTTTGTCAAGCTGTGCCTTTTCCACCGGAGTTCATTTGATACTTGGTGTGCTAATCTTTTTTATTTGATCTCTATACCCTAGTTCCTTCTAGGCGCTACCTGCCGATCATGGGAAAAGTTAAGGTTAAGACCCCCATTCTAAACCTGTCTAGTGGCATCTCCAGCTCTGGGTCTGCCTTTCTTGTTCATGTTTGACATTTGTATGCTGTACAGGACACACACTCACATACGTAAAAATGTATCAATCAATAAACATTTATTAAGCACCTATTATGTGCCAGGCACTATGCCAAGTGCTAGGGATGCAAAAAGAGGCAAAAAGACAATTCCTGCCCTCAATGAGCTTACAATCGTAAAATTGACACGTTTCATACAAGATGACAAATCAGGAAAACACCTCACAGACAGACTACTCCCTTTGATGACTGTGAATGAGATCTAACCTTTAGTCAGTATTTGTGGTGCTTCGTGATTTGCTATGCCTCTGACTTGGCCAAACTGATGAGAAAATCCTGGGGTCTGGGGAAAGCCCAAGCTATAGACCGGCTTACATTGGGTGAGGAGACTCTCCCACCCTATGTAATAGTCATTTATACAGTGGGGCACAAACTGCTTTCCTCACACCAGTCTGGAGAGATGGGTTGTGTTAGTAGGGTCATCCCCATTTTAAGATGAGGAAATTGAGGTTCAGAGGAATAAGATGTCAGAGAGCTAACAGGAGCTCAGAACCAGGTCTTCTCTTTCCCAAACCATATGTTCTTTCCACATAGCCAATGACAGGTCTTGAAATTCTTTTGAATAGGAAGGAGACTGTAGTGGGAGAATGTACTGCCTAAATCATAGGATCATGGGACTTAGAATCACAAGACCCCAAATTCAGAGCTGGAAGGGACCCCAGGGGCCATCTAATCCAACTACTTCATTTTACAGAAAAGCAAACTGTGGCCCAAAGAGAAGAGGTGAAAGAATCATCAGATCACAGAGCTAGGAGACCTTAGGGACCACGTGGACCAACTGCTTCATTTACAAATGAGGAAACAGATCCAGAGGGGACTTGCCCAATGTTACACAGGTAACAAGTGACACAGTCAGAATCTTACCCGAAAGTTCTGAGACTGAATCCTAGTGAAAAAGGAGGAAAGAAGAGAGAAGAAGAAAGAGAGGTAGAAGGAAGAAAATCAAAATTTATTGCTCTTTGATTCTATGAAAGAGGGAATCAGAGCCAAAAGAAATATGGATCTGGGAGGTAGAAGGCCAAAATTCGAGTCCCAGCAATGTATAATATTCATAGCATGATTTTATGAAATGGATCTCTCTAACATCACCTATTGCTGTTGCTTTAAATTTTTATTTTTAATATTCACCTCTTAAAATTTTGAGTTCTGAATTCTCTCCTTCCCTCCTGCCCTGCTCCCACTCATTAAGAAGACAAGCATATGATATCAACTATACATGGGAAATCATGAAAAACATTTCCATGTAAGTCACGTTCCTCTCTGCCCCACCCCCCAAAAAGCAAGAAAAGTAAAGTTTAAAAAAATTATGCTTCCCTATGGTGTATTTTTGCAGAACGAATTAACTACGGCAGCCAAGGCCTACCTGTATTTAGTATTAATAGAAGATGGTACCTAAATTGGGCTCATGACAACTGGGGGGCACATTTCTACTTTCCTGTGACAGGTATAGGTACATTCCTCCTGTTTTTCTGCTTTGCCTTGAAACAAGATCCTACACCTGAAACTGTCTGAGTTCTGGTCTCCCGAGAAGAGGCCAGGCCATGACTCACCCTCCCCATGCTCTGGAATTACCCACATCCTTATCTTGCACTACCTGGGCCACACCCAGGGCCTCCTTCCTGCCCTCCCTGTCACCTGTCTCAGAACCTTTGTTCCCCCCTCCCGCAAATCTGTAGTCCAAACCTGGGAAGGACTCCTCCTCCCCTCTCCCATCCCAGCCTACAATATCCTTGGTGTTCTAGGTTTAATTCTGATGACTTCCTGTTCCATTATGAGCTCCTGGCCTTTATCCCGCAGTTTTGAGATTTCCTGCTCAGGACTAGGAGAGGATTGGACCAAGTGACTTCGGAGGTCTCTTCCACGCAAGGCCTGGGCCCCAGTTTTCCAATGTCTTATTCCATCTTAGGAATTCCCGGCACCCAGCGCAGTGCTTGGCATATTGTAGGAGCTTAATATTGGTTTTGTTTAGTTGTCTTCAGTTGTGTCTGACTCTTTGTGACCCCATTTGGGGTTTTCTTGGCAAAGATAGTGGAATGGTTTGCCATTTCCTTCTCCAGTTCATTTTATAGATGAGGAAACTGAGGCAAACAGGGTGAAGTGACTTACCCAGGGTCACACAGCTAGTAAGTGTCTGAGGATAGATTTGAACTCAGGTCTTCCTGACTCCAGGCCCAGTACTCTATCCACGTTACCACCTAGTTATCTGGGAGCAAATTCAAATATATTCCAGTATGTGTGTGTGTGTGTGTGTGTGTGTGTGTGTGTGTGTGTACACATACACACACACACATATATAATATATATACATATGTATGTGTATATACACACACACATATATACATACACTTAAAATGCCTTGCCAACTTTAAAGCTATATACCGCTGGCTTTTATTGTTATTATTTATAAATATTTACTGAATTCACAGGATATGGAAAAGTGGCCTTCATTCACATACTATGTATCTATGTGCTAGATTTTAAACGCCTACTGTGTGACAGGAACTATGCTGAATGCCAGGGATAAAAAGATAAAGATTAAACAGCCCCCTCCATCAGGAAGCTCATTAATTAGGAAGATAATCCGTACATATAAAATGTTCTGCAATAGATATACAAGGTAATTTGGTGGGGAAAGGTGCTAGCAGGTCTAGGGGTATCGGGAAAGGCCCCCCGTAGAAGGTAGCAGAAGCTGAGCTTTGAGGGAAACTAAAGCATTTCAGGTACCACCTGGTACAAAGAGGTGGGGATGGACAGACAACTGAGTGTCATGTTGGAAGGGGACGGAACCAGCATGTATTAAGCTCCTACTCTGCACCAGGCACAGATATTAACTCATAACAACCCTGTCCTTGTAAGGTGGGTACCTTTATGTATCCCATTTTACAGGTAAGGTACCTGAGGCAGACAACGTTTAAGTAGTTAAAAGGTAAGCTCAGGGTCACATATCTAATACGTGTCTGAAGCCAGATTTAAACTTGGGGCTTCCTGAGCCCAGGCCCAGGGCTCTGATCGCTGAACCCTCTTGCTGTCTGGTCCTTCGAGCAACGGTGAGAGGTCCAATCGACTTGCTGTTGCCTGGAAGTATTTCCTAAATATTCGATCAAACAGCGCCATTTTCTGTCATGTGATCTTGTCATTTTTCCTTCCTGAGCCTCAGTTCCGTCCTTTGTTAAACAAGGGGTTTGGCATTGATTCCTAAGGTCCCTCAGAAAGGTCCCTTAGGCCTCTAACCTGCTGGGATTCTCTAATCATTAAACCTCCTAATATTTGCTGAGCTCTGGGAATTGGATCTTCAGTTCAGAACACAAGCCCACACAGTCCCCTTTAGCCCCTTTTCAGTTGGTGGGGAAGGGGGGGTGGCCTCCAAAAGTTTAAGAAAACAAAGGGGCTCACTGCCACATGCGTGGCCCCAACACCTGTGAATGCAGGCAGCCACAGCCCTGGGATACAACCTGGCTTTTCCATTTGTGTCCTAAGCCTGTGATTCCATCGCTAGAGGGAATTCTCAAGGAGGAAACTCCTATGGAGGTAGGGAGAGTTTCATTCTTTGTGTCCCCCAGAGCCTAGCTCAGTGCCTCGCATACAACAGACACTTAATAACAAACTCTTGTCAATCGATTGATCGAATGCTTAGCAATTGACAGTCTTTCCTGAGAATTTCCTGTTAAAAATTCCATCAATGAGTCAAATCAGGAGAATTTTGTGAATTTGGTATAAACACATCCCAGAGAGCATGGTTCTAAGGGTGAGCTGGGCCCATGGGATCTCAGAGCACTTGAGAACTGACTCAGCCTAACTCCTCAACCCAGAGGAGAAGAAAGAAGGGCCTCACTAAGTGCCACCACGTCCCCTCTGAGCTGGTTGCTTTGAGACCTCTCATTTGAATTACAAACTGGGTCCCCTCCCCGCCCCCAGCCCAGGGCGACCATATTTCCTCCCATCCCTAGCCCTTCATGTACAAGTAGGCAGATTACACACAGATGCCCCATTACCCTCACCATTTCAAGGCAGAGAGGGGAGGGACCAATTAAAACAGAAGATTTGAAATCATTAGGACAAGATTATCCTGATTTCCTGTTGATTCTGATTGATTTCTGGTGAAACTTTGCCTTACTTTGTAGTCACCGAGTGGCGCTAATGTTGGCTCTGATATCTTACTAGTTTGTTTCATTCACATGTATCAACGGGGATGGGGAGTAACTGAAACACTCTGTGATATGACTTCTCTAAAGACTGATGAGGCTGTCGGAAATCTTCCTAGCCTGATTTTACAGAGGCAGGAAAATGGTGCTAAAAGATGAGCTAGAGTCAGGAAGACCTGAATACAAATCCAGCCTCAGACATTTACTAGCTGTGTGACCCTGGCCAAGCCACTTCATCTCTGCTTGCCTCAGTTTCCCCATCTGTAAAATGGAGATGATAATAGCACCCACCCTACAACAATCATTCTGAGGATCAAAGGAGATAACATTTGTAAAGTGCCTGGCACATAGTAGGTACTATATAAATGAGAACTATTTCTATTATTATTAACCAAGCAAGTCAAATATGCTGGCACCCTTTTGGGGCAGTAATCGCTACATTCCCTATGGGTTATGATCCCATGAAACACCATTGCTTGCAGAAGGGTACACATATTCAGCGACTTTGTAACTATCTTGGCAAACATATTTTTTTTTAAATTGTAACAGAAGTGCATAATCTCTTATGAAAATACCGATGATAACACCTATGTAACGTTCCTCTAATGAGACTCCTCTCCTATCTCGGAGCGTTTTCACTGGCTGTCCCCCAAGACTGGAATGCCCTCTGGTCTCACTTCCGAGTTTTGGTTTCGATGGCTTTCTCAGAGACTCAGTCCAAACTCCACTTACCCAGGGGCCTTTCCTGGTCTCTCTCTCCTCCCTCCCGCTCCCCAAGTTGCTAGCACGTTCCTCTGAGGTTACCTTGCAACTCCTCAGTAGACAGTATAGAATGATTTTTGTGTTTGCCTCCTCCATTAAAAGGTAAATTTCTTGAGGGCAGGAACTCTTTTTGCCTTTCTTCAAAATCATTGGCCCTCGGCACAGTGACAGACACATAGCAAGCGCTTTAAAAAATGCTTATTGACAGAATCTGTACTTTCGGCTATCACACACACCCGGCTGTCCCTGCCCTTCCTCAGAAAACCCCAAACTCCTCAAAGGCAGGTGCTGCCTACCTTAAAGTCTGCATTGCTCTTGCATTCAGAGCAGCCTCTGAAATGAAGCAAGGAGTCTAGAAATATTTATAAACAGACCGAACCCGCCCAAAGTATTTAAGTTTAGACTTTGTCCTTTCCAAATGGGTTTCAAACATAGGGAATACTTGAATTTTTAATTGTTTCTTTAAGATGACATTAGCAAGGCATTTGGCTGCATGATAGAACACCTGCTGCAGACTATTGAGCTAAAACTTGACTAAATTCCTTGGGATCTGGAAAGCCATGTGGATTTTAGCTGCGAATCCTATTGCCTCTGATCACAAACCTATTTAAATATTGTATATATCTTGAAGGGGCCACGAGTTAGTCTAAAAAAAGAAATAAAATCTTCTTTAAAAAATATCTTTGTTAATTGTATAACTTCACAACGCTTCCCAAGCAGATGTTTAAGAGACAAAATTCATTAACATAGCTCTCTTTTTTTTTCTTCTAAAAATTAAATAAATAATAATAAAATAAAAAACCCCTTTAAGCAAAGAGCTTACCCGAGCTCACCGGCCACACCAAACAGATGATGATGAAGAATCTCACCATGGAGAAGAGCAAAGGGTAGGATTGGAGGTCAGGAGGGGTGGCTTCCCTACCGTCTCCCCACTCCAGATTCTGAAGCTCCCTCAGACTCAGCTTGGATAGCTGAGCCAGAGATCGAGTGACAGCAGGAAGTTCCTGAGCAGCCAGTGAATGGGAAGGTTGGCCTCACACACACCTGGTTAGCACTCTAACTCCTCCTCTTTTTAAAGAAAGGTCAGGTGGTTTCCACCCTCCCACCCCCACCTCGAATCATCCTTGGGCACATTTGAATTCAAGAATCCATATTTGCAAAGTGATGAATTCCAAATAGTTTCAGGTCTATGTGGGTGGCTTACTGGTAGCTTGGCTTGGGGTGTGGAAATCAGAAATGCCTTCAGTCTTGCTGTTTTTTTAGTGGGGTTTTCTGTTCCCATACTGGGGAGAGAAATGAACATGAGTAGGCAAAGGCCCACAGGCTGTGAATACAGCCAAGTTACATTCAAAGCTGTCTCAAGATGGAAAGCTCAGGACATCAGGCTTCAGCTGGAGAGATCCACCACAGCAACAATAATAAAACTTTTGTTTGCAAAGTCCTTTTCAGCTCATTTAAGCTTCACAGCAATCCCACAGATGAGGCACTCTTATTTCCATTTTAAGAGGCTTGCAGGGGGCGGGGCCGCACCATTAAGGGACTTACCAGTGCCATAGCTAAGGAATATCAGAAGCAGCTTCCCTCTCCGTCTTTTCATTCCCTTCCTCTCTCCCTCCCCCTTCCTCTACCACCCCACTGCTTCTCAGTATTTGGAATATCCACCCGTTCAGTTGTAAGAATGCAGTTGCCCAAAGGGCTGTGTTTCAGATTGAATGAGAGTTCTTGCATTTTTACTTACTTTGATATTTCAAAGATGCGTGATTTTATAATTGTGTGTACTCTTTCCAAACCCATAGACCCCAACCTCCTCATGCCTTTGAAAACAATTTGTAGGTAGATTGGGGTGGGGGTGAAGTGGGGTGGGGTGAAGAATCTTCCCCATGTGGCCAATCCTCTCTAAATGTAGCTAGCCTGAGATATTGTTCTAACTTTTCCACCTTGTAGACCCGAAGCCCTTTATATAGCTTAATGACTTTGGGGGGCTTACATTCTTTTTGAGAAATACAACATAATCCCAAGTAAGTTTAGTATAAGTTAATCACTCAATAAGTTTTTATTAAGTGCCTACTATCTTTCCCTTCTTTGCAGAGGTGGGAGACTACGGGCATGGAAGATTGCATATACTAGCAGACTCAGTTGATTTGTTGGTTAGTTTTGCTGAGCTGCTTTTATTCCCTCCTATTCTTTCTTTTGTATTCTTTGTTACAAGGAATAGTTTTCTAGGGAGTAGAGTGGAGGATACATTTGGAAAAGAAAGTGGTGCAAAAAAAATTATTAAACCTTTTAAAACAGGAAAAAAAGAGAATATAAGCTCCCTGAGGACAAGAACAGTCATGTTTTTGTATTTGTATTCTTACAGAGTAGCATATATTAGATACTTAATAAGTGCTTGTTGATTAAATGGAAGTTACAGCATCTGGATTTTGCTGCTTTCTGTCTGTAGGACCTAGGGGAAGTCACTTTATGTCTTTGGGGTTGTTTCTTCATTGGCAAAATGAAGGAGTCAGACTAGCTGATGTCTGTGGTTCCCTTCCAGCTCTCGACCTAGATGAGCCCATGAACCTATATGTCATTGATCAGTTAGAATATGGGCTTCAAAGGCATAGGCTTTGGAATGCTGGGTTTTTGTTATTTGTTGTTGCTGTTCTGGAAAAAAGGAAATGAAATGCAAAAACTTAAATGAATCTCCAATTGATAAACCATCAAAGGATATGAACAGGGAGTTTTCAGAAGAAGAAATCAAAGTTATCTATAACCATATGAAAAAATGCTCTAAATCACTATTGATCAAACAAGTGCAAATTAAAACAACTCTGAGGTACCACCTCACACCTATCAGATTGACTAATATGACAGAAAAAGAAAATGACAAATATTAGAGAGGCGGGAAAAGTGAAACACTAATGTGTTGTTGGTGGAGTTGTGAACTGATCCAGCCATTTTGCACTACATACCCAGCAATACTACTACTTGGTCTGTATCCCAAAGAGATCAAAGAAAAAGGAAAAGTTCCTATATGTACAAAAATATTTATAGCAGCTCTTTTTTTGTGCTGGCGAAGAAATAGATGTTGAAGGGATGCCCTCAACTGGCTAATGGCTGAACAAGTTGAGGTGTATGATTGTGACAGAACACTATTGTGCTATAAGAATGATGAAGAGGGTGGTTTTAAAGAAACCTGGGAAGACTTATATGAACTGATACAAAGTGAAGTGAGCAGAACCAGGAGAAAAATGAAAAGCAATATTGTAACAGTGATTGACTATGAATGGTTTAGCTATTCTCTGCAATACAGTGTTCTAAGAAAATTGCAAAGGATCCATGATGAAAAATGCTGTCTACCTCCAGAGAAAGAATTGATGGAGTCTAAATACAGATTGAAGCTTTTTTTTTTTAAACTTTCTTTCTTTTTTTTTTTTTTTTTTTGGTCTGTGTTCTTGTGTTGGCAATCAAAATGGGCTCTTAGCACTCAGTTCAACCAAGTGCCCTTGAAGAGTGTGCCCTTTGTTTCCTTGATTAGATCTGGAGTCCCTGGTGACCTCCTTGCCTCAGGGGAGGGCCTAGTTTACATGGGTTTGAGTGGCATGTTTGGGACTTCAGAGGCTTTTAGACCACTTGGGTTTAAGTCGCCTCTTTGTGACGATTTCAGGTCACGTGGGTGAGTTGCATGTGTGACTCACCTCTGACCCTGAAAAAGATATAAAACCAGGGGTTGGTTTTCTCTTTTTCAGAGCTCTGACCCACAAGCAGTGGTGGCACATGTGACTCAGGGCCAGCCCTTGTTATGAGCTCCTGCGCTGAACTTAGATTTTGGTAACTATGAATTGTATTTGGTCTATCTGTCAATGTTTGTAATTTGTTTGTATTTGCTCTGAAGTTCAGGGCACTGGCTTTTTCCCCTGAACTAAGTGAATGGTATTTGTATGTTGGATTAAAGTGAGATTGTCAACCCCTTAATGTTTCTTTCCTTAGTAAAGCAGATCAAAAGAACCTGGGCTTTGGCAGCATGCTTGTTATTGGGCTTGTGTTGGTCTTTCACCCCCACAACAGCTGCTAGCCAAATTGTTGAAACAGTTCTCTCAGCAACATGTCTAATATGGAAATATGTTTTGCATGACTGTACCTATGTAATCTATATCAAAGTGCTTGCCTTCTCAAGGAGGAGGAAGGGGAAGGAGTTTGGAATTCAAAAGTTATTAAAAAAGAATGTTAAAAATTGTTTTTACGTGTAATTGAGAAAAACAAAATAAAAACATTTAAAAAAAACCAAACAAACAAGGGAGAGCAATTTAGAACTATGCACAAAGGGCTATAAAAATGTGCATACCCTTTGACCCAGAAATACCACTTCTAGGACTGTACCCCAAAGAAATCATAAAAATGCAAAAAGGACCCACATGAACAACAATACAGCAGCTCTTTTTGTGGTGGCCAAGAACTGGAAAATCAAGGGGATGCCCATCAATTGGGAGTGGCTGAACAAGTTGTGGTATATGAATGGAATGGAATACTACTGTGCTATTGAAAATGATGAATAAACGGACTTCGAGAAAACCTGGAAACACTTATATGAACTGATGCTGAGTGAAGTGAGCAGAACCAGGAGAACATTGTACACAGTAACAGCTACAGTGTGTAAGGACTGACTTTCATAGACTTAGCTCTTATCAGCAATGCAAGGACCTAAAACAACTCCAAAAGACTCTTGATGGACAATGCCATCCACATCCAGATGAAGAAATATGGAGTCTGAATGCAGAGCAAAACAGACTATTTTCTTTTTTTTTTAATGTTTTTCTTTCTCGTGGTTACTCTCATTCATTCTAATTCTTCTATACAACATGACTAATGTGAAAATATGTTTAACAGGAATGTATATGTAGAGCCTATATCAGATTGCATGTTGTCTTGAGGAGGGGGAGGGGGGAGAAAATTTAAAACATGGAAGTGAATGTTGAAAACTAAAAATAAATAAACTTAAAAAAATTAAAACTTCTTGTCAAAAAAAAAAGAGAGGGTCCTGTTGTGGTGTGTTGACAGAGGAGTCATTGGAAACTGATAGTATAAGGAAAAGAAAAGAGAATGAACAAAAATTTTTCAATAGAAAAAAAACTTAAATGAAGAATGCAAAATATGCCAAAGTTCACCAGCATCTGCATTGGCCCCAACTCAAAGCCACATTTCAGCCTAAGGAAACTTCATCATGTGCTTTTGTCCCTGGTCCTCAATAACTCCAGTGCACCCAGGCAGAGAACAAATGAGCAAGACTAGCAGGAAATCAAAACTGCTCTGGAGGTAACAGCAACTACCCGGCACTTAAAAGCTCATTAAAATAATGCAATCTGCAAATCAGCTGCATGGGCCATGCTTCTCCTAGCCTGCAGCAGTGGGCTTCCTAAATAAAACCACTTGCTCAGGCCCAGCCTGAATATTTTTTCTCTTATCAGAAGGCAGGTGCTGTGATGGTAAAAATGAGGAATCATCTATTTTGACTTTTGTATCCCTAGGGCTTAACACAATGACTGAGTGAATGGATGGATGGACGGATGGATGGATGGATGGATGCATAACCAAAAAAGCATTTAAGAACTAGAACACAGCAAGCATTTCATAAATGCTTGGGTTTTTTTTATTAATTCATATTAAACTTATTTGTGATTATGTTATATCTCCCCCAAAAAGAATGTAAGGCCCCCAAAATTACCAAACCATGCATGCCATTGAGCAAGGGATAGCACTACAGGCCTGTGTCCCTGGAGAGATTGGAGAAAGAGGAAGAGGACCCATACTTACAAAAATATTGATCACAGCTCTTTTTCTAGTAGCAAAGAACTGGAAACTCAGAGAATGCCCAACAACTGGGGAATGGATGACTACATTATGACGTATGAACATAATGAAATATTATTGCGCCGTATGAAATGAAGAAAGAGAGGTTTTCAGGACACCGAAGAAGGTAGGGATGGACCGATACAGAATGAAGAGAGAAGAACCAGGACAATTTATACTATATGGAAAACATCATATATACTATATATGACATCACTATAAATAACATTGCAAAAACAAACAATTTTGAATGACTTAATACGATTCCAGAAGACACACGATGCAAAATGTCACCTGCTTCCTGACTGAGAAGTGATGGATAAGGCACATGGTTTTAGATATGACCAATATGGGAATTTATTTTGCTTGACTTGCTTATTTGTTACAAGGGTTTTGTTTTGTTTTCTTTTCCTTTTTTTCCTGGGGGAAGGGTGAAGTGAAAGAGAAAAAAATGCTTGATAATCAAAAATTAAAACTTAATTTTAAAAATAATGTTAGCATTTTGAGGACACCAATGCTTGTTACCTTGGCAAGTTACAACCTCTCTGGGCTTCAGTTTCCTTCTCTGTGAAATGAAGGAGGGTTTACACAAGAACTCCTCCGAGGTCCTCTTTGAGGCCCCTTCCAGATCCAAACTTAACGGTCCTAATGACTTTGGTGGTAGAAGCCAGTTACCAAGTGTGCTACCCTTTTTGGATCAGCAATAAAAAATACTATCTTTCCTCGAGAAAGTTACATTCTTTTTCTAAAATTTAATTTATTTATTTTTAGTTTTCAACATTCACTTCCACAAGATTTCAATTTCCAAATTTTCTCCCCATCTCTCCCCTCTCCCTACCACAAGATAGTGTGGAATTCTGATTACCCTTTCCCCCAATCTGCCCTCCCTTCTATCCCCCCCCCCCACTTTATCCCCTGCGCTTCTATTTTCCTGTAGGGGAAGATAAATTTCTATACCCCCTTGCCTGTATGTCTTATTTCCCAGTTACATGTAAAACCAATTTTTAACATTCATTTTTTAAAACTTTGAGTTCCAAATTTTCTCCATTCCTCCCCCCTCCACCCACCCTCATTGAGAAGGCAAGCAATTTGATATAGGTTATATATGTGTAGTCGTGTAAAACACTTTCATAATAGTCATGTTGTGAAAGACTAACTATATTTCCCTCTGTCCTATCCCACCTCCCACTTATTCTATTGAGTGTGTATGTTATTCCCTCCTTAATCTAAATCCAATGGGAGTAAGGTTCATTCCTTCCCTCTCACCTTTCCCCTCTTCCCCTCTACTATAAAAGCTTTTTCTTGACTCTTTTAAGTGAGGTAATTTACTCCATTCTAACTCTCCCTTTCTCCCTCTCCCAGTATATTCCTCTCTCACCCCTTAATTTTATTTTTTAAATATCTATATCTATGAATCTATATCTATATCTATCCCCTCCAACTACCCTAATATTGAGAAAGGTCTCATGAGTTACAAATATCATCTTTCTATGTAGGAATGTAAACAGTTCAACTTTAATAAATCCATTATGATTTCTCTTAAGGAAGTTACATTCTTGGAGAGGGAGAAGGAAGACACATAGATGAGTTGTTCCTGTTTCCTCTTTGTACTGTGGCTGATCAAACCAACAAAAGTTCAGAAAGCTCTATCACAGACAGGGCCCAAGTAATCTGTTTGAACATTGAGAGTAGAGAGGTCTCTAAATTTGTACATCTCACATTTCTTTTAGGCTACTGCAATTCTGCTTTGCTTATAGAACACAACGCTTTCTTTGATGCAGACATGTCATGCTGGGCGACCCTGTGCCAGTGCCTCCCATGCCTCATAATTGATTCCAAAGTTCTTCAGAGAGACCTTGAGAGTGCTTTTGTATCACTTCTAACCTCAGTGTGAACACTTTCCTTTGGTGAGTTTTCTGTAAAATAGTCTTTTAGGCAAACGTACATTTGGTATCCAAACAAGGAGTCCAGCTAATCAGAATTGGGCTCTCTTCAGTAGAGTTTGAATGCTTGGCAGTCCAGCTCAAGAAAGGACCTCGGTGCTTGGTACCTTATCTTTCCAGGTGATCTTCAGAACCTTCCTAAGACAATTAAAATGGAAGTGATTTAGTTTCCTGGCATGGTACTGGTATACTGACAAGGTTTCACAGGCATACAACAATGAGGTCAGCACAATGGTTCTGTAGATCTTCAGTTTGGTAGGCAGCCTAATACCTCTTTTCTGTCACACTTTCCTTCAGAGCCTCCCAAACACTGAGCCAGCTCTGGCAATGCATGCACCAACCTCATCATTTATATGTACAAACCTGGAAAGTATACTGCCAAGGTAAGTGAACTTATCCACAGCATTCAAAATTATTCCATTTTCTGTAATCAATGGTTCTACATATGGATGGTGTGGTGCAGGCTGGTGGAGCACCTGTATTTTCTTGGTGTTGATTGTCAGGCCAAAATTAGTACAAGTGGCAAAGAATCAATCCATACTCTGTTGCATGTCAGCTTCAGAGGCTCCATTGACTCAACTTTAACAGGTTAGAGTACTTCTCCATGAGTGAACTATTCATTGCTGACCTGGAGGGAAAGCTGAGTCGGCACCCAGTTGGCAACAGTGGAGCAGAAAAGGAGTGGGAGGCTTTCAGAAACTTGGTGTACAACACCACATTTGCTCATCTGGGCCAGAACACTGGCAAACATCAGGATTGGTTTGATGGAAATGATGGGGAAACTCAGAAGCTGATAAATGAGAAACAAGAACTCCACAGGGCTTACCAATTGAGCAGCTCATCCATTTCCAAGAAGGCAGCACTTTCTTCTATCAAAAATAGAGTGCAAGCAAGGCTTAGAGAGATGCGGGACTCTTGGCTCAGGAAGAAGGCAGATGAGATTCAATTTTATGCTGATAGTAGCAATCCAAAGCATTTTGATGATGCCCTGAAGACTGTTTACAGGCCAGAGACCTCTAGGGCTTCTCAACTACCCAACACTGAGGAAGCCACAATGATCAGCTATAAGGACCCGATCCTGGAGAGATGGGCTGAACACTTCCATAG
The DNA here is from genome assembly GCF_011100635.1 of Trichosurus vulpecula. NCBI lineage: Eukaryota > Metazoa > Chordata > Mammalia > Diprotodontia > Phalangeridae > Trichosurus > Trichosurus vulpecula. The sequence goes on from NC_050579.1 coordinate 16,105,384, forward strand.
TGTTCTCAACAGATTGCCATCAATTGATGCTGACTCCTTTGACCACAACCTGCCGGTTGAAGTCAATCTTTCTCTAACCAAATTTCTAACTGAACTGAAGGTGAGTTTTTTAAATGTCGTTAGGCTCCTCTCATGTGGCAAAGTGTCTTGTGCTGATTCTATTCCAACCGAGATTTACAAGGCCGGGTGTCCATTGCTCATACAAAAGCTGACTAACATTCTCCAGATCATATGGCAAGAGGAGGTCGTCCCCCAGGAGTTCAAGGATGCCTCCATTGTCCATCTCTATAAAGATAAAGGAAATAGATTGTCCTGTGACAATCATGGGGGGGGGGCGGTGGTGAGGTGGGGGCTTTCTCTTAGTCATTGCTGGCAAGATTCTTGCCAGAGTTCTCCTTAAGAGGCTGATCTTTCACTTGGAAGATGGTCATCTACTCGAGAGCCAGTGTGGCTTCAGAAAGGGTGGAGGAATGGTTGATATGGCGTTTGCTGCTTGACGCCTCCAGGAGAAATACCAGGAGGAGAGCAGAGGTCTATACGCAACATTTGTCGATCTGACCGTGGCCTTCGATGCTGTCGGTTGTGAGGACTTGTGGAAAATCATGGCAAAATTTGGTTGCCTGGAGAACTTCATCGGTATTGTACACCAGTCACATGATGGCAAGCTTGCATGGGTTCTGGATGAAGGATGATACAAGGACACTCTCAAGGGCTCTCTCTCTCTCTCTCTCATGCTTTCCCAGTCACCAATGGGGTGAAGCAGGCCTGGGTGCTGGCTCCCGTGCTTTTTAGCGTGATGTTTTCTGTGATGTTGTCAGATGCCCTCAAGGAGGATGAACACAGCATCGGGGTCGGCTGCTACACGATGGTAAATTATTTAACCTGAAAAGGCTACAAGTCCAGGTCAGAGAGGAGGGAGAGTAAAGGCAAATACAAACAGAATACAAAGTGACTTGGAGGGTGGGCAACACGGACTACCAGAAAGAATCAGATGGGCCCCATCCAGGTGGTGCCTTGAGCCAGTCTTGAGCTAAGGATTCTAAAAGGAGGAGAGAGAACATTCCACCCAGGATTGTGCACAGGGACGGTCAGGCTAGTCCGGATGGAGAGGAACTTACTCTATCAATTTGTTCCACAGATGCTTAGGGACCATCCCCACCGTGTGCTGAGCACTGTGGTCAGTGATTGTCACCTGAAGAGATTGGCATAGAGAAAGAGTATCTACAGAGTGGCCACTAGGTGGCGCCATGGTGCACAGAGCGCTCAGGCCCGGAGTCAGGAAGACTCATCTGCCCGAGTTCAAATCCAGCTTCAGACACTTCCTAGCTGTGGGACCCTGGGCAAGTCACTTCACCCTCCTTGCCTCAGTTTCCTCCTCTGTGAAATGAACTGAAGAAGGAAATGGGAAATCACTCCAGGATCTTTGCCAAGAAAACCCCAAACGGGGTCACAAAGCACCAGACACGACCGAAAACAACTGCCTTAAAGTGTGCTGGGCATCTTATAATAATCATCTCAGTCTGACCATCGCGACAACCCTGAGAGGCAGGTACTGCTATCTTTGTGATTTTACAGATAAGGAAACTGAGTCAAACAGAGGTCAAGCCACCTGCCCAGGGTCACACTGCCAGGAAGTGTCTGAGGCTGGATTTGAACTCGGGTAATAGGAACAGCTAACATTTTATAGCACTCACTGTGTACCAGGCACTTTACAATTATTATCTCATTTAATCCTCATGACCATCCTAAGAGGCAGGTGCTACTATTATTCCCTTTTCACCAATGAAGAAACTGAGGCAGAGGTCAAGTGACTTGTCCATGGTCACACAGCTAATAAGTGTCTCGAGGCTAGATTTGAACTCAGGTCTTCCTAACTCTAGGCTCTGTACTCTATCAACTACACCGCCTCAGATATAATTTAAGAATCATTAGATTCCTTGAAAATGATGATTAAAAAAAAAAAAAAGCCTGGGCACTACATACTTCAAGAAATCATAAATGAAAACTTCCCAGATCAATCCCAGAAGCCAAAGCAAAGATAGGAAACATCCATCAATCACTTCCTGAGAGGAATTCCAAAAAGAAAAGCCCCAAGTGTTGTGCCAAAATCCAGTGTGCCTGGGTCAAAGGAAGGAATACTGCAAATATTCAGAAAGATGCCAAGGAAGTACTAAAGAATTGTAACCAAAATCGCACATGAACTGGCAGCTTCTACCAAAAAGCAGAAGGGATCTTGGAATAGGATACTCCAAAAGGCAAAAAAAAAAATTTTTTTTCATAATACAGGAATACAACCAAGAATAATTTACCCTGAAAAGCTGAATATAATCCTATGGGGGGGGGCAGGGAAGAGAATGTATCTTTAATGAAATAGAGGTTTTTTTTTAAACGTTCTGTTCCTCAATTGGGGGAGAAGTGATGGGGATAGGTGGGGATAGGGGAGGGGGGTTAGTAGTAGTGATTTCCCCAAAAAGAGGGTCATTGTAGCATCTTTTCTGACTAAAAGAGCAGACCTGACTAGGAACTTTGAAATGCACACTAAAAAGTTCAGAGAAGGTAAGTTTATTTGAACAATTGGAAGAACTCATCAGATAATGCAGTGGTAGTGTTCTAATAGGGGAAGAAGAAATAAGCGCTTCTTCAGAAGCTTAATGTCTTCACAGGGTATTGAGGATATTAAATAGGACAAACTGAGGTTCTAGGTTGGGATGGATTGGTTCTATTCTGAGAATCTGAGGAGGGGAGAGAGGGTAAAAGGGGCCATATATTAATATAAAAGAGAGGAAAAGAGGAGGCAGAACTGGCTACTTCTTATAATTAAGGGGCAAGGAACATGAGGGAAGGGTGGGGGAAGCGGGTCAGATGAACCTCGCTCTGATCTGAAATAGACAAAGGGTTGAATATACTCACAGAGTTCAGTGTAGAAATACATCAAACTTACCCAGAAAACAGGTGGGGATGGGGGGGTGGGGAAGAGGGAGGATAATACTGGGGAAGGGATAATCACAGGCAAGACAGATTTCCTGATCCTGATGGGGGATGGGAAAAATGAACTAAAATCGAAGGAGGTGCCTTATGCTACTCTTAGACAGTTAGAGAATGTCCACATAAATTGTATTATGAACGTAATGGAATATTACTGTACTGTAAGAGATGAAAGACAATTTCAGAGAATCCTGGAGAGTATAAACCAATGGAGAGTGCAAACAGCTCTGAAAGACTGAAAAACTCTGATCAATGCAATGACAATCATTTTTGCAGAATGTCTGTGATGAAGCATGAGGATTCCCTCCTTCTGACGGAGAAGGGGTGGACAGAAGTGCACAGACAAGACATTTTTGGACATAAACATTGTAGGTTTTGCTTAACTGCACTTATGGTTTCAAGGGTTGTTTTTTTTAATGTTCTCTTCCTTAACTGGGGGATGGGGAGGGGGAAGGGGGGGTTAGTAGTAGTGATTTCCCCTAAAAGATGGTCATTGAAGCATCTTTTAAATGCACAGAAGGGAACAGAAGGAAGTTCAGAAGGAAACAGAAATAAAAGGTACCATTGTGAAAGTAACATGTAGAATTTATTATATACATTTTTAAAAAAGCAAGCAGTATCAAATGAAGAGTCACAGATTCATATAAAATTCTTTTTGTGTTCTGCTGTGTGATGGAAATGTTCCTTTTCTTCTTGTTTTAAGTTCAGAATAAAAAAACAAAATTTTAAAGAAAGGAATGTGCCTAAGGAAACCCATTTTCCTCTACCGTGATTAATGGTGTATTCTAGCATCTTGCTTTCTCATCAGTTTTAAACTTTTCCCAGGCTACTTAGTGTTCAATGAAAACAGTGACTACCAACATTTGATCCTCACTGCTGGGACTTTCAAAAATATTCTCTCACACTGGGAAGGTAGAGTGTCCAAAGGGGAAGGGCCCATGCTTCCAAGCACCTCATTCTTGGAGACAAGAGTAACAGGTAATGGAATATAAATACCTTTATAGGACTCTGCTGTGGGAGTCAGGAAAGGTTCCTCATTGTTCTACCACATTCTGTACCCAACCAAGGCTGCTTGACTCAATGTTGCAGGTTCAGACCAGTGTCAAGACTCCAGCTGTGTGTTCATCCCATTTTCCTCCAAGCTTCCTCCATGGCTTCTCTTACCTGCAGCATGGGAATGGCAAGACAAGTCGTGGCCTGATCCATTTCCCACAAGGAGTCACTGTATGGTAGGTCATTCATTCATTCCACTGAACTCTTCACTCTCACCCCAATATCCAGTCTGTTGCTAAAGCCTGTCAATTTTGACTTGGTAATGTCTCTTGAATACATACCCTTATCTCCTTTGACACTGCCCCTAGCCTGGTGCAGACCCTCATCACCTCACACCTGGATCATTGCAATAGCCTGATGAAGCCTCACTCCAGTTCATCCTCTATTCAGCAGTCAAAGTGATTTTCAGAAAACGTAAGTCTGACCACCCTACTCAACAAGCTCCAGCAGCTCCCTTTCCCCTTCAAGGTCTAATATAATATAATCTTCTGTTTTGTATTCAAAGCAGTCTTCTTACAGCTTTTCATTAGGAATACTTGAAAGTCCTCTATTTCATTAAATATCCAGTTTTTTCCAATGAAAGATTATACTCAGTAACCAAGAGGATATTCTTAGTTGTAATCCTTGCTCTTTTGCCTTCTAGAATATCACATTCCAAGGCTCTGCTCCTTTAACATGCTAGCTGTTAAATCTTGTGTGATCCTGTCTTTAATTCCATGGTATTTGAACAGTCTCTTTCTGGCTGTTTGCAGTATTCTTTTAACTGTGAACTCTAAAATTTGGCTATAATATTCCCGGGAATTTTTATTTTGGGAACCTCTTTCAGGAGGTGATTAATAGATTCTTTTTTTGTTTTAAATTTTTTTTTTTGTTACGTTTTGAGTTCTAAGTTGTCTACCTCCCTCTCAATCCCATGCTAGAGAAGGTCAACGTTTGATTCAGATTATGCATATGAAACTCTACAATACACACTTCCATATATCAGTTCTTTCTCTGGAAGTGGATTCCTTCATAGATCCTTTGGAATTAATTTGAATATTCATATTACTCAGAATAGTTTAGTCATTCACAATTACTCTTCAAATAATATTAGTGTTACTGTATACAATGTTTTCTTGGTTCTGCTCATTTCACTCTTCATTATTTCATGCAAGTCTTTCCATGTTTTTCTAAAAACTGGCCTGCTTATCATTTCTTACAGCACAGCAGTATTCCCTCACAAGTCCTCCCTGATGAACCTCTGGTGTGAAGACTTGCTGAGCCCTTTTCAGGGCTGTTTATCAGCTTTGGTGTCTACTTGTCACCCAACTCTCACCTGTGGATCCAAAAAGCCATAGCATGTGTAGTGGCCACACCCCAATATAACCAACGGCAGACAGGCTAAACCAGCTTGAGGGCAATCAACAGGCTTCAGACCTGTAAATGAGTTGGGGGGATGTCTCCCTCAAGCACGTGAAGACTTCCTCTGGTGAAATGGGGAGATGAGGACAGTTGGTTGCAATGGCCATGAAGGTGGCTGAAGCAGGTGCTGTGGAGCACTTAGAGCTTGGTCAGATATCAAAAATGCCAAAGTTTTTCACTGCATCCTAGGCTATTGCCAGTCATGTCAACTTTGGTCTTGTCACAGGACTTCAATGACTCTGGAAGAGAGAGAGCAATGACTTTGTGCAAATCTGCCTCACTTAAATCCAATTCATGTGCAAGCCAAGACATCACCCGGTGATGTCATAGATCCTCTTTGAAAACAAAGGATGAACACCAACATTCCCTCCCTTCCCTTCAGTGACATTGGCCTCCTTGCTGTTCCTTGAATGATAAACTCCATATCCCAATGGTGGGAATTTTCACTGACTTTCCCCCACGTGTGGAATGCTCTCCTTCCTGCTTGACAATTTTTTTTGATAAGTTAGACAATACTGTTTATTCAAAATGTGCATAGATAGGATCAAAGACACTGTTATTTGAACCATTTAAAACAAACAAACACACACACACACACACACACCCCTAACAAGATAAAGTTAAAACCTGCCCGTTGACCCTAGCAGGTCAGAAGAAAACTGGGCCAAAGAATATACTACAGAAAACTGACTTCTAACGAGACACAACATTCTCTAGTGCAGAAATAGAAACCAGTCAATAGGCCAAAGAGACAGTGCTCACTGCTAGGTCAAATAAGGAAGCATATCTCCCCCCTCCTTTCTTTGAATCCCAGTTAAAATACCATTTTCTACAGGAAGCCTTTCCTTGTAACTCTCAATTCTAATGACTCTCTCCTGCTGATTATCTCCAATTTACTATGTATATAGCTCCTTTATTCAAAGATATTTGCTTGTGGGTTCTATTGGATTGTGAGTCCTTCAGGAAAAGGACTGTCTTTTGCCTTTGTTTGTATTGCCAGAGCTTAGCACAATGCCTGGCACATGGTGGGTACTTAATAAATAATTATTAACTGATTGACTGACTTGGTGAAGTTAGAAATGGAAGATCTGACAACATAATGGATATGTGGGGACAGAGGAGGAGTTGAGGATGACACAGTTTTATATATTATCTTCTTTTTTTGTCTTGTGTCTTTGGAAGTGATCCTTTTTTTTTTGGTTTTTAACTTCAGAATAAAAAAATTAAAAAAAAAAGAATTGCCTCACTACAATGAGGGCATAGTTTATGTAGCATAAATTTGTAGCCAATCACCAGTCAGCATGAATTCCTTGGGAGATCTAACAACAGAAATAATCCTGTTCAATGATCCTCTAATAATAACCAGCTAATCAGACATCAGACAGGGTGATGTATACTGGACAAAGATATTTGTCGCCATAATTGAGAAGTTTCAGTGTAGAATCCAGGTTAAGGAAGGATTCCCTACAGATGGTGAGGTCCAGTCCCCCAAACACTGCTGTTTGAAGATGACATTGCGCTGATTGCATTAGGTCTCAAGATCTTGCAGAGTCTCTGCAAGAGATCTGTAATCACAGGAAGGTATTTGGTCCAACCATCCACAAAGGAAAGGCCAATTGGATGAATGATGTCTATTGTTCAGGCTTCAACATGCATCCAAAGAGAACCCCTATAGACCTTGTTTGGAGTAGGCATTTCGGAGGGACAGTAAACTGGGCCTACAGTTGAAAAGGAGGAAGCAAGTGGGCTGAATTGCTTTCAAGAAATTGTGGAGCTTTTACAGATCCTAAATTTCCCATTATAGTAAAGGCTCAGCTTTTCGATACAAAGATATTACTTGTGTTGCTCCATGGTACAGAGCATTGAAATAGAGGCCACTGCCTCTGAAGAACTAAAGATGAGAGTGTTGAAAACACAGAGAGAAACTGAGAGGTGTGTGGTGGCACAAGCAGGCTGCAACATGTAAACAACAAGGAACAAAGAATAAGAGAGATGTCCTCAGGCATTGCAAGACAGGGAAGGTGGCCTGGTCACCTCGTGACATCAAGGAATGACAGACCAGAGGACTCCATTACCCAGGTACCCTCCAACAAGGTGGGCAACCATGTTTGGGTTGCCATCTTCATCATCAATGGGAACTCATGAATTGCTATCACGGAGCCATTTGAATAAAGGAATGAAGTGAGATATTTGTATACTTTAAAGTGGTAGACTGAGTCAGTCAATAAACATTAAGATTCTACTAGGTGTCAGGCATTGTGATAAGCAATGGGGATACAAAAAGAGGTAAAAGGCAATCCCTGCCCTCAAAAAGCTCACAATCTAATGGAATAAATGTTACTATTATTAGGGCAGCTAGGCGGCACAATGGATAAGAGCACTGGGCCTGGAGTCAGGAAGACCTGAGTTCAAATCTGGCCTCAGAAACCAGCTGAGTGACCTTGGGCAAATCACTTAACCCTGTTTGCCTCAGTTTCTTCATCTGTAAAATGAGCTGAAGGAAATGGAAAACCATTCTAGTATCTTTGCCAAGGAAACCCCAAATGGGGTCACAAAGAGTAGGACACAACTGAACAACAACAAATTATTATTAGCAGTAGTAATATTGAGTATTTGAGCCCACATTAAAGGGAAAGGTGAATGCTGGTTGGACCAGTCAGGGAAGGTTAGAGATGGGATTTTGGCCTGGGCCCTGAAGAACAGGCTAAGATTAGGAGAGCCAAAAGACTGAAGGGCTATAACCAAGTGGACATAAATGAAGCCATTAGGAACTATGACCTCGAGTAAATTCATTTACCTCTAAGGGCCTTATTTTCTTTACTTTGAAGATGAGAGGATTAGACTAGATACTACCTACTTTCTGGTTCTAAATCTATGAGTTGAAAGCCCAGTATTAACGAGATATATCTGTAGGGCACTGTGAGCATCAGCTTGATAAGGACAGAGGCTGAAATCAAGAGATAGGACAACTGACTGAGGAACTGATGAGCACAAGAGCTTTCTAGTATTTTGTCCCTTATGTGTTTTTTCTTTTTCTTTTTTGCATCAGAAAAAATAGCAATCTGTTTGTTAGCGTTCAGGAAACACCAATAAAGTAATGCATTGGGGCTGTAGCTAGAATTCAGCTTGTTGAATTTATTAGTTTTGCACCTCTCCCCTTGTACTTTTTGCTTAAATTTTATCTAAATTTAAATATTTAACTTAATTGAATAATTTGAATTTTTTATTGCTAGTGTCTCCTCTCTTGACTAGCTCCAATTTAACCTGTCCATATCTTATTTGTACATGGTTGTTTGCATGTTGTCTCTCCCACTAGACTGTGAGCTCCCTAAGGCCAGGGACAGTCTTTTGCCTTTCTTTATATCCTCACTTAGCATAGAGCCTGAAACCTGTGAGTAGCCTCCCCTTCCCTCCCCTCCTCTTCTCTCTGATGGCTTAAGGCTACCTCCTTAACTTCAGTTTTACTGGCTAGATTTCTTTCTCAAAAACCAAGCCTTAAACCCAATTCACTCTGGAGCTCATAGATTGGACAATAGGTCTCTGCCCTCCTAGCACAGAGTGAATGTAAATACTAAATATAGTAACTGTTTCTCTTTTGGCCAGGAACCCTGAGGATCTTTCCTTCCAAGTTTGATTTTTTTTTGTTTTGATTAAACGGATATCCCTTGATTAACTTCCTAAATAGGCCTATTCACTAAAAGGGTCTTACGTCATTCAAAGTGAGAAACTGAAAAGACCTTAGCCTAAAAGGGCCAAGTCTCCCAGTGCATCTTCCAAGTCATCTCCAGTCGTCCTGATCAGTATCAGGCCACTAGACCCAGACGGCTCTGGAGGAGAAAGTGAGGCTGGTGACCTTGCCCAGCCCTCTCTCACTCAAATCAAAGTCAACTGCTAGTCGTATCATCATTTCCCTGATGTCATGGCCCTCTTTGAGAACAAAGGACAAACACAACAACTTAGCACAGGGCCTGGCACCTAGTAGGTGCTTAATGTAATTGCTCTAAAAGCAGAATCTGACTTTTGGGAAAAAGGCATTTTTTATCAGCCTTATTTTTATTTAAAAAAATTTAGAGAGGGAACAATGGTAGCTACGAGATAGACCACTATCTCAAAAAAAAAAGTTACAAATCCAGCATCTTTTCAGGCATTAGCCTCTACTCTTAATATCATGATACAGAGAAGACTGAGACCAATGAGTATAGTAGACTTCTGCTCAATATAAAGAAAAATTTCCTCCTGAGCCTAGTAAGCTAGTGCACTGACGCTCCCAACAACAGGAATTACTGTAGTAGAGGCTGGAGGAGCCTTTTAAGGGGTGTCAGGGAAGGAACAATGCAGGGATGTGGATTCAGGTACGCAGTGCAGGCACAGGATGCAGCAGATGACCTCTGATGTGCCCACAGGTGGAATGGGCACCTCGCTGGTAGGGTAGTGAGCCCCCCTTCCTGGAGCTCTACCAGCAGAGGCCCGAAGACCATTCTGGGGGAATCTGCAGAAGCGATGATGCATCATTCATCCATCCTGGCTCAGGTGACCTCTGAACTGCCCTCACGGGGTTCGGCGCCTAGCTGGTAGGGTAGTGAGCCCCGCTCCCTGGAGTTATTTCAGCAGAGGACCACTCTGGGGGAGGCCGGAGAGACAATGGCGCATGCGCAGGCACAGCCCGCCCCAGACGCCTCTGCGAGGGGAGCCGGGCACCAACGTTCACAAGTCTGGCGCCCAACGGCTGCACGCACGGCCCGCCCGGGCCCGACAGCCACCTGCGCCAGCGCCGGCCAGGAGCCTCAGGCTCCATTCTCCCAAAAGAGAGCGTTAGGGTGGGGCGCGGTGGGCAGGGTCGCGTTCCGTTCCCCACGCCGCAGGATTGGCGGAAGGGCGACGATAGCTCCGCCCCCGAACCAACTTGGCCCGTCCGGGCCTGAGCTGGGCTGCGCCGCGTTCTTAAGCTCTCCGTCGGGCTGGGAAGGGGCGGGGCGGGGACGTCTACGCATGCGCCAGCTCACCCGGAACGCGGCGGCGCGACTGGCGGAGGGAGTCGGTGACGTCAATGACCGGCGCCCACGCCGTGGGGACGCGCTTCCGGTGGGCGCCGCGGCGGTGTCACAAGTCTGCGACGTTGCCGTGGTGGGGCTGTTGGCGTCTGAGGCTGAGGCGGCGGCGGCGACGGCCTGGGCGGCGGCAGCAGCGGAGGCTGCGGGGGCTGCGCGGGCTGAGGCGGGGCCTGTGGCAGTCACAGGGGCGGCTGCGGCTGCGGTTCCGGGCGCCGGATCTAGGCCCGTGTCGGCCTCCGCGGTTTCCGCGCCGGCCTGGTATGTACAGATGGCTGCTTAGTGTCCTCCACTCCGTCTTCCGGAGGCCGCGCGGCCGCCCCGAGGCTGCAGCGCAGCCCCTGCTTAAGAGGCGGCTCTCGGACAGGTAAGAGGGGCGGGCGGGGGCTGTGTACGGTCCGAGGGCCGGGCTGCGGCCTTTGCTTCCCCGGGCCTCAGTTTGTGCTTCTGTTCGGAAGGGCTAGGCCCAATGGCCTGCGGGCCCGCGGGCCCGGCAGCTTCCTCTTCTCCTTGCGCCTCCGCTTCCTCATCTTGAAAACGGGGCGTCGTGCTCGATGGCCAGCGAGGCCCCTTCCGGCCCTAAACTGGGATCCTTTGAGGAGGCCGGGGTCCGCTGCCCGGCGGTAGCAGGGGCGGGCCTTGTTGACAGGCCGATCCTTAGGGACGTCCTGCTCTGGTTAAGCCGGCAGACCTTGCGCCCCACTCGGCCGTGCTAATGAGGCCCGAGAGACTCAGAGCTTCGTAAATGAGGGCGTGGGACAAGTGACCTTTGGCGTCCCTGCCACCTCTCCATCTGTCATCTTGGGGGAAGAGTCCGCGGGGGAGGAGGTGATAAGCAGATACGAAGTAACTAGGGAGGGGGAAAGGAGGAATAAGGGGAGGGGGATCAGAGATGGAAAGCCGAGCAAGTTACCTTTTATCTTAGTGGAAACGCCAGAAATGTTGGCCTTGAAACCCCTCCAGAGCCATTGGCTCCTCGCTGTAGCCCGGGCCTGTGTGCTTAATTGTTTTGCTTTGTTACTTTCTAAGATAGATGGTGCATTTTGTACTGTGTTTCACAGTTGAGGAGACTGAGGCTCTAAGAAATTAGTGACTTCCCCAAGGCTATGTTGTTAGAAGTGTCAAAACAGGTCATTTTGGCTTCACGTCGGCTCTTTGGGACTTACCCCTTTGCCTCCCCTCCGAATGATCATGCCGTTGTCAGAGAGATTTGTCTGGTTAGAGCGCAACTAGTAGGGGTCTTCTCTGGGGAAATGAGGGCTGGAGCTGAAAGGTGAATGCTTTGTTCTCACAAGGAAATCATCCAGAAGGCACTGTTTTATTTTAAATTTATGGGGGAAGAACAAAGGGGGCTCTTGGCCCAAGCTTGCATTATTTCACATTCCATTTCTCTTTCCCTTGGAACTCAGTAAAGAGTCTTCCCTTCTCTCAACTTATCTCTGGCTTCTAACATGCTTATGCACTTGCCATGAGACGTTTTGTAATAATTTGTCTTATACACCTGCATCCTTAGTTTTAGAGCGCAGGTTCTTAACGTGGGGGGTCTGTGAATCGTTGTGGTGTTGGTGTCATCACTGTTGTTGTTTGGATTACTTTAGTACTTTGGTTTCTTTTGTAATCCTCTATGTTTTATTTTGTGCATTTGAAAACAGTATTCTGAAGAGGATCACTGGGGCACAGAAAAGGTTAGGGCTGCTACTCCAGAGCCTCCTGATTGTGAGCCCCATGATGGTTGAGACTGTCTTATTTAATGTTTGCTCTCCTCCAGCTCCTTGCTTGGCTTTCTCTTCAGCAGGCCTTTACTAGGTGTTGGATAACCTAAAGCCCATGTACAGTTTGGGATGTTTGTTCTGTGTCCAAAGTCCCTGTATTTTTATTGATGAAATCTTTTTTTTTAAATTAAGATTTTTTATCTTTAGTTTACAACACTCAGTTCTGCATTATTTTGAGTTCCAGATTTTCTCCCCACCCCGCCCCCCCTTGGTATGAAATCCAATATGTCTTCTACATATAACTTTACATTGAACTTATTTACAAAATAGTCAAGTTGTAAAGAAGAATTATGACCAATGGAATGAATCTTGAGAAAGAAGAAACAAAAACAGAAAAACAGTGTGCCTCAATCTGCATTCAGACTTCACAGTTCTTTCTCTAGACGTAGATAGCTCTCTCCATCATGAGTCCTTTGGAGCTGTCTTTGAGCCTTGTATTGCTGAGAAGAGCCAAGTCTATCAGGGTTAGTCACCACAGAATCCATATCTCTGTGGTTGTATATAATGTTCTCCTGGTTCTGCTCCGCTCACTCAGCACTATATCATGTAGGTTTTTCCAGGTTGTTATGAAGTCCATATCTTCCCCATTTCTTATGGCACAATAGTATTCCATTAGCTTCATATACCACAACTTGTTCAGCCATTCCCCAATTGATGGGCATCCCCTTGATTTCCAATTCTTTGCTACTACTAAAAGAGCCTCTATAAATATTTTTGTACATAAGGGTCCTTTTCCCACTTTTGTGATCTCTTTGGGATACAGCCCTAGAAGTGGTATTGCTGGGTCAAAGGGTATGAACATTTTTATAGCTCTTTGGGCATAGTTCCAAATTGCTCTCCAGAATGTCTGGATCAGTTCACAACTCTACCAGCAATGTAACAATGTTCCAATTTTCCCACATCCTCTCCAGCATTTATCATTTTCCTGTTTTGTTCTTTTAATTAATCTGACAGGAGAGATGTGGTACCTGAGATTTGTTTTGATTTGCACTTCTCTAACTGGTAGTGATTTCGAGCATTTTTTCATATGTCTATAGATGTCTTTAATTTCTTCTTCTGAAAACTGCCTGTTCACATCCTTTGAGCATTTCTCAATTGGGGAATGACTTGTATTCCTATAAATTTTGTTGGTGAAATCTTAAGATTGATGAGGGGGGAAAGAAGGTTTGCAGGTGCTGACCTGCAAGGCATTCATGATGTTATTTGTGGGCCTCACCTATGTATTCAAAAGGGAGAAGATTCATATTGCCCTCCTAAAATCTCGAAAGTACCTGGTGTTAAGGCAGTGATATGCTGTTCAAATGGGTGAGACTGTAACCCCCTGTTTGGTGAGCACTATTCAATAAAATATTTAGTGTATTTTAAGTGCTGAGATTTTCAACATAAATGAACTTTTTTCAATATAAGCTCTTTTCCAATCCAAAAAGATCTGGTTGCTTAGTTAATTTTCTGTTTCATGTGATTATTTTCAGTATTACTGAAAACCTTTAGCTGGCTCAAATGTCTTAATTACGATGTAATTTGTATATGAACAGAAGTGATTGATGATATGTCATTCTGTCTGAAGACATTTCTTGGGAACCATTTGGTAATGAAGTGGGAGTGGAGGAATGATGGAATGATTTGGTATATTTCTACATAATGGAGTGTTTATGCCTGATAAGGTAATGATGGTGCTTTTCTGTTTTTTTCCTCAGAACTCCTGCCACCGATGAAATACAAGCTAAAAGACCACGATTAGGTACTAAACATTCATTTTCAATCCTCTGTGTGCTGTTGTCATAGTAGGAGTAGGAGTAGTTATTGTAGTACTTGCAGTAGTAGTAGTAAGGGTTGTTGTATTACTAGAAGAAGAAATAGAAGGAAGGAAAGAAAAAAGAGGAAAGAAGAAAGAAAGAAAGAAAAGAAAGAAACTTGTTGTTTGGGAGAAAATTTTGTAAACTACACCAAAAACTGAGTGTAGTGGATTGTTTGGAGGCCAAAGTCCTCCTCCAGATCCTTTCCTCGAAATCAGGAAGGTCTCACGAGGTGTAAAGGCTTTTGAATCTTCCCCTGATCCAACATGGGGGGGGGGGGAGGGGTCATCACCAGTTAATGGTTTGGTATTTGTTTGGCCACAGGTGTTCATGAAGTCAGTCTGTAGAATGTGAACGTCTGAGAGGTCCCTTTGGTGAAGAGAGTACCCATATCATGTGTGGGTCTTTAGTGTGGTACCCTATTTCTCTTCCTTCCATAGAGCGTTACAGATGTCTTTAAATGGAAAATGTTACTGCAGAAGCCTCACTGAGATAGGCAACTTGGTCTAGTGCAGGGGTGGGGAATCAGCAGCCTTGAGGCCCCCCAGTCCTCAAATGCGGCCTTTTGACTGAATCCAGAATTCACAGAACAAAGCCCCTTAATAAAATGATTTATTCTGTGAAGTTTGGATTCAAAAGGTCAAACTTGAGAACCTAGAGGGCCACGTGTGTTCTCAAGACTGCAGGTTCCCCACCCCTGGTATGGTAGATAGAGAAATGACTTCAGAGTCAAGAAGATCTGGGTTCAAATCCTACTTCTGACGTATACTAGCTGTGTGACCTTGGGTAAACCAAGGAGTCTCAGTGCCTCAGACAACTCTGAGACTGTAGAGTTACATAGTAGTGCTAGCCTGGCTTTCTTGGGAGTTCCCAAGTTCTGGACCAAAAGCCCAGGTGTTAACTGGTACTTGAGGTGTCGGAGCCGCCGAGATTCCTTTGCTCCTGTGTGGCTCTTGTCCATGTCTGCCCACAGAGGCATCACCGACTCTCTTTCCAATAGAGAACTTATCTTCCCCTGCAGGGCCATCCCTCTTCTGAACTTCCCTGAGTCAGCAGCGTCAGCACTGTTCTTCCCTCATCTCAGCTCTCAGGCCTTGTGTAGTCTGACTCCACATCTTTTAAATCCATTCCCTCTTTTGTGCTCACACAACCACTACTGTGGTTTGCTTTTCTTTTCAGTGGGATAAAGGGGAAAGGGACTGAGAAAAGGGGGGAGAGAGTGAGGCCAGTGGATTCACCAGAGGAGAGATAGTCCAGGGGGGTGGGGTCCTGGAGAGAACAGGGTTCAAGGTGGGATGAGAGGGCATGGTCAGGACCTAGGACAGGGTTTGGCTAACCAGGGAGGCGGAGGGGAGACTGATTGGAGGAAGGAATAGGCATTGTGATCATACAGCGTCTGGTTCACTTTTTTCCTTGACGTTTATGTTGTACAGTGTCATTGTCATATTTTCCTAGTTGTACTGACTTTTTACCGCATCGGTTCACATTTGTTTTTTCTGAATTCTTCGTGTTCCTTCTTATTGTACAATAACATCTCATTACATTCATGTGCCATGATTTGTTTAGCTATGCCTCATCCAGTGGGCATCTGCTTTGTTTCTAGTTCTTTACTATTGGGGAAAAATGCTGCTTTAAATACTTTGGTGTATGTGGGTCCTTTTGAAATATCTATCCTTGATCTCTTTCTGGTGTGTATGATCTCTGGAACAAAGGGTATAGACAGTCCCTTTTGTCTTTTTTTTTTTTAACCTGATTTCAAATTGGCTTTCAGGGTGGTCAGCCCAGTCTAGAGCTTCAGCAGCAGCATATGAGCATGACTGCCTTTGTGTGGCTTCTCTAGTACTGACCGGTCCATCTTTTGTCATTTTGGCCCGTTTGCTGGATTGAATTGAAAGCCCAGGATTATTTTGATTTGTGATTTGAAGCAATCTTTCATAGAGTTGCTAATTGTTTGCAATCCTTCTTTTGAGAACTGTTTGTTAGTATCCTTTGAATACTTGCCTTTTGGGGGTTAGCTCTGGGGTGTGTGTGTGTGTGTGTGTGTGTGTGTGTGTGTGTTTCTCCATATGTCTTAGATTTCAGAACCTTTTTGGAAATATTTGGAGAGATTTTTTTTTTCCTGATTGGACACCTTCTTACCTAACCTTATTAGTTTTATTCAAGCAAAAGCTTTTCAGTTTCATGTAATGTAATGTTTGGTTAAGAGCTCTTCCCACTAGCCTCAGTGAAAGGTTACCTGGTCTGGTTCCCTTCTGATTTTTTTTTTTTAATGGCGTGACTTCAGTTAGGTTGACTATCCATTTGGAGCTTATTGTGATATGTGGTATAAGATGTTGGTCTAAACTGCTTTTCTTTCAGACTGCTTTGGGAAGAGATTTTTTTGGTGCTTTGAAACTGAGGGGTAGAAAACTGTGCTACTCTCTACTTGGGTACTCTCTTAGGCTGTAAGATTTAAGTGGGCAAATGAGCCATTTTCTGCATGCGTTGACTGTAGTTAGACAGGCAGGGTGGCATGTTGGGGAAAGGAAGGAGTGAGCAAAGGTCCAGGGACTTTCTTGCTTTGTACCCTTGGGTAATGGTGCCTCAGAGTCAGTCCAGGATCCATCAGGAAAATGGGATGGGAGCGGATCTAGTGCAGGCCGTGTGACCCAAGATTCACGGAGGCTTCTTGCTCCCTTCTTGCATGCCCCACTGGCCCCAAGCAGGGTTGAGTACATAGAATCTATTCAGTGAGGCTGGTGACCTTTATCTGACATTGTGTCGAAGCACAGTTGGAAGGAAGGGGCTGAGGTGATGGTTAAAGACGGCTCTCACCGGCACCTCGAGGCCTCATCTCTGTCTGTGTTTGAAGGGTGGAGAGGGAGGAGGATTGGTTGTTTTTGCAGCACTGTTTGGTTTTCCTAAGTTGCTGCAGTTTGATGAAGAAAACAGGAAACCTAGCTGTTTCACTTGAAGAAGTTTCTAGAAAAGAACCTTTTCTAGTTTCTTTCCTAACTCTTCATTCAGCAGATCTGTAAAGGCCCATCTAGAATGTGCCAGGCACTGGTAGATGCCATGTGGTCTGTAAGTTAGCGTTTTGACCTCAGAGGCCTTTGAGGCCAACTCCCCTACCCCCTATTTTACAGAGGAGGAATTTGAGTTCCATGGCAGGGAAGCCGCCTGCCCCACCTTCTCCAGGCAGTGAGTTTTGAGCCCAGGCCCTCAGGCTCTGTAGCCCTTGTCTGTCTAGCTTATTAGTATATCTCCATGTGCTGTAGAGGCCCCTTCTGAAAGGGGAAATCCTTTGCTTGTAAAATTTTCATTTTGTGCTCCCTGGATTTGTAGATTGCTTCATTCACCGGGTCAAGAAGAGCATCTGGGATATCACCAACTTATTTGGCGCTCCGGCCCACCTCAGCCAGAGGCGCCCAGAGGCTAGTGGCTGCAATGGCGCACAAACTGGGGGCTCTCCCAGAGAGGTCAGTGGGGACGAACGCCAGACCAAGCTGAGTGGGCCCCATTCATTGTCCTTGTCTTCAAAATTACAAAAGATGGAAAAATTATTTTCAAAATTTAAAAACTGTATAATTGGGCTAATTACTAATATTTTAATGGGAGAAACTAAAGTATATTCAGCACCTCTGATTTCTATTTTACATTATTTTAAGAGGTTTGAAAAATTTGGACATTCTTGAAGATGGTTGAATTTTATGCACTAGGATGATTTTGATATGAAGTTCGTTTTTTTTTTTAAAGATGAATTCTCTAACCAGAATCGTTTCTCTTTTGTTAGGGTTTTTTTTTTGTCTTTTCCCCCCACTTAATAGTATTTTATTTTTTCCAGTTACATTTCTTTTTTGTTTTTAAGGTATTTCCCAAACGTTCATCTTATAAATTGACAAAATCTGGACCCTGGAGAGATGTGCTTACATCGGGTGAGAGACATACTACATGATTCTTTTTTCTTTTTCTAATTTTCAGTACATGAAGGGGGGAACCGTTCTAACCAGGTTGGAGTTGTGGTGGGGGAGAAGAGAAGTAAAACCAGTGCTATAAACCTCCCTGAATTAGGGCTTCTGTTGAGTAGAGCTACCTGCCCATCACTCTGACTTTGCTTGTGGCCACTTTATCTCAGAGCTAAGCATGGGGACTGCAGCCTCTGTCCTTCGCTCCATATCATCCTGGGGCCAGGGACATTGAAGGCTAATGGCTGTAGTCTGTCCTCCCGTCCAGGAGACGGGATAATTTGGGAGGAGGTGAGATGTAGGGTAGAGAAGGCCTGGACTTCGGAAGAAGCTTTAGACTCAGGATTATCTGTCTTCCAGAGTGTGGCCGACTCCTGCCTCAGCTGGGCCCTGGCCTGCTCCTCTAGGCCTTTGATGATGCCTGTGGCAGCGAAGGTGGAGCTGGGCATGTTTCAGGATATTGGACTAGCCCTGTGCCGGTGACTTGGACCCGTCCTTCTTGTCCAGTTGGCCAATTTTGATGATGATTAGAATAATTATCTTAGAATTGTTTTGTTTTTCTAAGCATCACAGGGTGACAGCCCAGGAAAAGTCCTTGTGCTGAGAGGCTGCCTCAAGGGTATTAAGTGTTCAGATTCCCATCTTAGGTTCCCATGGGAGAGCTCACAAGGGTCCCCTTTGGATTTGTTCATTTATAGGTTTCCCCAAAGCTTATTGGATGTGTCAGGTCAGAGCATAACTAGTTGCTCTCTCCTCAGTAATTTTGAGGCTTTCTACTTACTTTGAGTTTGTGTTAGGGTCCATCATGTTTTCATCTTTGTAGAGGAGGAGGAAAGTTGCTGGATGCAGTAACTTAGTTGAGAAAGCCAAAATACTTAGTTCTGTTTTTCAAATGCAATCTAGTCAAACTCATTCCCCTTCCCTGCCTCCCCCCCCCCCCCACTTACTAATACACTTTTGTTTGTAGGTAAAAAACCACGTAATGGAGCAAGTCAACATTCAAATAAAGTGAGTCGACATCATCCACGCCACGTTATGCCTTCCTTTAGGTAACTGTTGCCTTCTGATAATTCTGATTTTCTGTGCATAGAAATTTACCAGCTTACTTGCAACACATTATGAAGACCTCTTAAAATGCTTTCATTTTCTTGTTTCTGTTTTCTAATTGTTTAGGATGCTTAAAGCATCTGATAAAGTCTTTAAAAAGACAACAGACAAAAAGATCCTTCCTTGCCGCATAGTCTTAGCAGGCAGATAAAAGACAAGTGTTAGGGATGAGAAGGAGACCCTCCCCTGTATCCCCATTGGACTGCACCACCAGCCCTGGAGAGTTTCAGGAAGGCCTTCAAAGACAGACAGCGCTTCCAAGAAAGAGAGGCAGCTGCCTGGCTTTTTGCTGGCCATGGCAGGAAGTCCTAATTTAGGATCAGGTTGAGTCTTTAAGTTAACTTTCTATAAAAAAAATATTCTGAGTGTTGTTTTAAATGATGTCTCTGGTCCCAAGCTTTCATCCAAAGGCTATCTCTGTTTTAGCTAAAATAGTTGTAATGGTATGCTTATGTGAACACGTCTGAGCCTTGAATATTCCGAATCCCCCAAGCTCTGGGTCCAGTGGAATGGGTTTGAAGATACTGCACACAGGTTCTCATTGCTGGTCAGCCCTCTGAAGGCAGAAGGGGTGCATAGCTCCAGTGGCCAGGATGGGGAGGCTGTGGCTTTGGGGAAGGCTGCTGCTGGTGGGAGGGGGGCATTCAGTGGGGCTGTGGCAAGACTTGGAAAGCTAGGAAGGCCTAGGTTGGAGCCCCAGCTCTGCCGTGCTCCTTCTGTGATCTGGAACTCTGCTTGTGAAGATCTGCAAAGTGGCATGCTGTGACGATTGTGCAAAGGGCTGGTGCATATTTGGGGCATTCAAACCTCAGTCTGGCCTCTACCTGGCCTGTCAGTGGGGCCTGGAGGTCTTGGAGCTTTCATGCAGAGACAGTGGGGGTTTCAGTCTTGTTGACCATTTCTGTTCTATCCAATAGTTTTCCTCGTAACCAGGAAGTTTATAACAAAAGAATGAGTGGCCGTCACTATGTCAAGTCTCCCTCAGACAGTTCTCTAGCCAGGAAACAGCCCGCTCAGGACCGGAATGCTTCGGAGGGACCCCCTGCAGAAACTAGCAGGGCTCTGAGGAGAGCTCGCTGTACGGTGGAAGAGGCAAGTCCCAGGGATCACTTTGGGTCTCTCTTTGCTAGTGTTGGAGCAGCAAGGACCCCCATCAGCCGGAAGGTAAACTGTGCCTGCCTTCCTGGATGCCCGGACTCTTCTGATAGCTCGCGTTTGTGTTTGGCGGAGGGGACTTGTGTGTAGCCCATGTCAGAGGGTGGAGGTGAACCTCCTTCCCTCCCCTCTGACTTTTCTACACCAAGTTTTCTTCCCACTGAGGAAATCACCTCATGCCCTCCCACACACACACCCCCTCCAGGGCCAGCCTTGCCCTTGCTCTGCACTGTGGCCACTCCTCTGCCCTCATGCCTCCACCGGCCTTCTCTGGAAGTCACAATCGCTGGATATTAGATCTGGGGAGGGGCCTTGGGACTCATCCAGTTTAATCCTCTCATCTTACAGGCAAGGCCCAGAGAGGGTCAATGAATTGCCCTAGCATAGCAGGAAGGAGCAGAGCTGGGATTCAAACCCAGGCCCTCTTGGGATCGCATTCACATTTGTGCTGCCTTCTCCCCATCAGCTCTCCTCTCCTAACCTCTTGTTCATTCACCCTGTTTTCTTAGGGACAGCAGAACCATACTTGTGCTCTTTCCCTCCCCGCTGTCCCACCATCATCTTTAGGGGCCACGAGATGAATGTCAGGGGCCCTTCTGACGCTTGGACCACACAGTTGCTCCACTCCCAGGACCTCTTCAAATACTGCACTGTGGGCACACTGTTTGTGCCCCTGCGCTTAGTGTCTCTACTTGCTGATTGCTGTCTCTTGGCCCATTCCCATCTTCACTTCCTTCAGCCCTGCTTTTTAATCTTTCTGTCCCTTGGGCCTTTCGTGGGCTTCTGGTCCATGGCCCAGCTCTGGCCTGACTTGCCTCTTTAGCCACACCTTGACTGCGGATGCTAGCATGATCTGCACATCCCCTGCATGTAAGCCCCTGGGCCATGCCAGCAGATCCTCAGCTCTGGCAGCTCCTGCCACCTGAGAGGAGCCACTTTTCTCCCAGGGTTCTGAGAGCCAATGAGGAAATCAAGCCAACCTCATCCCCGTAAATGTACAGTGTGTGACCTTGCTGCTCAGCAGCGAGCCATTCTTTAAAAGGGAAGGGAAAAGAGCTTGAATAAAGCTAATCAGCATGGTGAAAGAAATCTGATGTTCCGTGCAGCGTTGTGTCAGGAGCAGGGGAGGGGGTCAGCGCTTGGTCCGTGTTTCAGAGCTTTCTGTTTGGCAGTAGCTGCTGTTCTTTCCATGTAATGGTCATGGTTCTGCTTCTGTGGTTTGCCTGGGTCTATGCCATTTTGCATCAGTTCACACATGTCTTCCCATGATTCTCTGCGCTCATTTCTTACAGCATAATAGTCCCCATTACAGTCATGTACCACAACTCATTTAGCCATTTCCCAGTCAATAGATATCTCTTGAATGTTGAACTTTTTTTGTCACTGATCTCCTTGGGACACAGGCCTAGCAATGGAATCTTGAGGCTTCTCAAAAGTTCTTCTGATTTGTGTTTGTCAAATCCCTAACATGACTGTCCCCCAACACTTAAGAGATGGCTTAACCTCCCCCTTCCCTGAGAAAATTGAAATAAGAACTTCCTAAGTTCCTCTTTTCTGTTCATCAAAACTTAACAATCATGCTCATCACCTGTCCTCTCTTCCTTCCTGTCTTCCTGCCTTTACCTCCCCCTCTTGACTGTGGCCTCCAGTGCCATCACTCTGCTCAGCTTTGCTAAAGACACTCTTGAGCCCCTAATTGCTAAATTAACTGGTACTCTTTAGGTCCCAACCCTTCCTGTCCTGTGTAGCGTTTGAGACTCTTGACCAACCCCCACTTTCTGGATCCCCTTCTCCCTTGACTTTTGAGACTCATTTCTTCAGTTTCTTGTTTTTTTTTACTGGGTTCTCATCCTCTTCCCACCCCTTCATGGTAGTTTTTTCCTCTGAGGTTTTGCCCTTGACATGCTGTCCCTCAGCAACCTCATTTCTTGCTGTGGCATCAACTAGTACCTTGATGCTGGTGACTCCCAGATCTTGGTCTCCTGACCAGACTGTTCCTCTGAATCCAGCTGCCTGTGAGCTCTAGGCACCTTGATGGGGATGACCCTCAGCATAATCTTTCCCTCAGCGCCTGGTGCTGATTCTATTCTAGCTTAGATTTACAAAGTTGGGGGAGCGGTTCATTGCCCATACAAAAGCTGACTGAAATTTTCTAGGATATGTGGCAGGTGGAGGTTATCCCCCAGGAGTTCAAGGTGTTTCCATTTCTATAAAGGTAAAGGAAATAGATTGTCCTGTGACAATCACAGGGAGAAAGTCTCTCTTAGTCACTGCTAGCGAGATTTTTGCCAGAGTCCTCCTTAGTAGGCTGATCCTTCACCTGGAAGATGGTTGTCTACCTGAGAGCCCGTGTGGCTGCAGAAACAGTTGATATGGTGTTTGCTGCCTGACAACTCCAGGAGAAGTGCCAGGGACAGAACAGAGATCTGTATACGTTTGTAGATCTGACTGAGGCCTTCTATACCGTCATTTGAGAGGGCTGATGGAAAATTAGGTCAAAATTTGGTACCCGGAGAAGTTCAGTACTGTTTATCAGTTTCATGATGGCATCATTACCTGGGTTCTGGATAATGCCTTGTGCTTTTCTAGTCACCGATGGAGTAAAACAAGGCTGTATGCTTGCTCTCATGCTTTTTAGCCTGTTGTTCTCAAAAATGTTGTCAGATGCCTTCAACGAGAATTGATTCTCTACTGTTTGTGCTCCTTTTGGCCTAACAACACCAAGAAAACCCACCAACCAGCACCACACCATACGTATGTGGAACCATTGGTTACAGCAGATGGAGTGGTTTTGAATGCTGTGGATAAGGTCACTTAGCTTGGCAGTATACTTTCCAGCGATGTACACATTGATAATGAGGTTGCTACACACATTGCCAGAGCTAGCTCCGTGTTTGGGAGGCTTTGAAGGAAAGCGTGGAAGAGAAGAGGTATTAGATGCTTACCAAACTGAAAATCTACAGAGCCGCTGTGCTGCCTGTGAAACCTGGTCAGTATACAAGTGCCAGGCCGGAAAAAAAATGAACCACTTCCATTTGAATTATCTTAGGAAGGTTTTGAAGATCACCTGGCAAGATAAGATACCAGACACTGAGGTCCTTTCTCAAGCTAAACTGCCAGGCATTCAAACTCTACTGCAGAGAGCAGAAGTCTGAGGGGCTGGCCACGTTGCTCGACTACCAAATGTATGTTTGCCTAAAAGATTATTTAATGGAAAACTCACACAAGGCAAGCGCTCACGTGGAGGTCAAAAGAAGCAATACAAGGACACTCTTGAGGTCTCTGAAGAACTTTGGAATTGGTTGTGTGACATGGCAGACACTAGCCAAGGACCATTCAGCATGGTGTGTCCTCATCAGAGAAAGTGCTGTGCTCTATAAGCCCGACCCGTGATAGAGCTTCCTGAGCTTGTATTGGTCTGATCAGCCACAGTTGGCACATTGTAACTTGACTCTAACATAACGATGTCATTTTGGTTCTCTTTGAGAATGAAGGACAACCACCAACCATACTCAACTTCTCCCAAATCAAGTTCATTACATTTCTCTCTAAAACCTGGTTCTTCCTTCTCTTTCTACCAGCTGTAGCACAATTCACTCGTTGTGTTCAACAGGTCAGTGTTATCTTTCCCTCATCTTTTATATTCGTTTTATTCCTAAATCTTGTCACTTCTGTCCCTGCTGTATTTCTTTCAGTTGTCCCCTTTTCTTTATTCCCGTTGCTGCCCATCCCCAAGTTCAGGCTTATTGGCACCTGCATTGGCTGTTCCAGTGCCTCCTGAACAGGTCTTCCTTCTCCCTCCCCTCTCCACTCTAATTCCTCTTTCATGTGGTTTTTCCATGGATCTTTCTTAGGTATGGATCTGGTTATCTTGGTCCTTTTCTTCTGCTTCTCTCCATGAAACTCTAGGCTATGGTTTTTCTTTGCTCTTGCTGTTACCTGGGTTGGGAATGGCCTTCCTCCCCCTTCTTCATCTATTGAGTTACCAGTCATCTTTAAAGTCCAATGAAATGTCACCTCCCTGACATTTCCTGTCCTATCCCCCACTCCTTCAGACCTCACATACCACTTTGTAACTCTCCAGAGCACTGATCTTATATTATTTGATTTTAATTCATTTATGTTTGTCATCTTCCTGTTAAGACACTCTTCATATTGGTCAGTCAACAAGCATTTATTAAGCAACTGTTATATGCTAGACCCCAAGGATAAAAGTACACAGGATAAAACAGTCTCTGCTTTTGTGTAGCTTATGGTCAGATGAGGAATCCATAAGGCCAGGGCCTATGTCTCAGTCCCCAGAACGGTGGGCATTCAGCCTTACTTGGTGCTTAGTAAACATTCATTTTCATTTAAAGCTAGAAGAACAGAGGACAACCTTTAAATGTGGTGTGCTCCAGCACCCTTGGCCAGTGCCTCGGATAATGGCTGTCTAGGCCCAAAACAACCCGGGGAGCTGCTGCCTGGCAGGCATAGAAGCCGGGTCCTTGCATGCATCAGTTCTCTGCGTGTGGGCCCAGCATTTCTCTGTTGGCTTTTGTCAGTGTTTCCTTCCTTTCCCCAGGGTTTTCAGAGAGAGGAAAGAGAGAAGTATCAAAGGCTGTTGCAGCGACTTAAAGAAGGATGCCATGGAAACTGTCTCCCTTCTGTCACTGCAAACCATCACGGGTAATGACAGGCTGGTGGGTTGAGGGGGCTTGTCCTGTTGGTACTTGCTTCTGTTTTGTCTTGTAAGAGGGGACAGCCAGGAAGGGCTGGGCAGGGGAATTCCCGAGGAGAGGCTGTATCAGAGGACAAATCCAGCATCCCTGTCCAGGTGCTCGCGGACTTGAAGCTGGCTCCTGGTGCCTCACCTCTTGCTCCCACCTGGGCTCTGGGCTCATTTTTTGATGTTCTGTGGTTGCAGGTGCTCTGAGTGCTAGATCTGGAGTTGAGTTGGGAAGACCTGAGTTCCAGTCCTGCCTGCAGTAGTCACAAAGCTGTGTGACCATGGGCAAATCACTTAGCCTTTCTGAGCCTAAAGTTTCCTTAGCTACAAAATGCAGATGATAACAGCATTAGTGCCCATCTTATAAGGTCATGCTGAGAATCAAACAGGCTCATGTGTGGAAAGTACTTTAGAAATGTGAGCTGGTGCTCACTTTATCAGCGCCAATAAGAAAATCTGAAAATGGTTTCTGATTAGATGTTGGTTCTGATCAAATGTGCCAAGATAATGAATAACAGACATGGGATTTTTGGAATTTATCAAATTTCAAAACTTTTTGGGGATTTTGGTAAAATTATTTCATTTCTTTAAGTGTGGGAATGTGAAATTTACTGGAGCGTCCAGAGAAATCTAGCAGTTTTCCAAATTCCAGCCTTTCCCTCTGTCTTCTTTTGCTTATTTTTCCTTCCCTTTGGGGTCAGTTAACAGGCATTCATTAAATGCCTACTATGTGCCAGGCACTGTGCCAGGTGTCCTTATGGAGCATGGCCCCCCATTCTCTTTGGGAGAGTACAGGGCACAACAAGCACATTGATGAGTGTGTACAAAGCCTTGAGGGTGACCAGGAGAATCCTCATGGGAGAGACCATGTCTGAGCTGAGCTCCGAAGTAAGCTGGGGTCCCTAGGCAGAGCTTAGGAAGGAGGGCAGGACAATCTTTGCAGCGTTATAGGGAGGGGAGAAAGAAAGTCCTGTGTTGGCTAGAAAGTAGAGTGGTGTGTGAAGCTAGGGGTGGGGGGTGGGGTATGGGAGCCAGTGTGTGAAGGGCTTTTAGTACCAAGCAAAGAAGCTGGGGTTGGCCCTGAGGTGGACCGAGCTGAGGTTGGCCATGGTTCACATTAGCTTATCACTTTGCAAGCTAAAGAGAGAATGAATTAAAGAAGGGGGGAAACCAATGAAGGGCCAGTTGCAGTGGAGCAGGAGAGAGGTGGTGAGGATCTTCTTCGTGTGCTGGCTGACTGAGTATAGAGAAGTGGATGGAATAGACCAGAGGACACCTGATTGGGTACGCTGAGGGTAAGGGAAAACTGATAGAGACTCACAAGAAATAGGGAGGGTAGGCAGAGAAATGATAAAGAGTTCTGATTTGGACATTTGGGCCAAAATGTCCAGTAGGCAGGTGGTGATGAGTTGTAACTGGCTTTATCGAGATCTTGGAGAAGTCTGTGTAGATGACCATTAAACCCAGGGGAGTTGATGAGGTCATTGAGAAGAAAGAGAGAAGAAGAGAAGACCCTGGGCAGAGCCATCGGGTTACCCCAATAGTCAGATGGTAGGATATGGCAGATAGTCCTGTAAAGGAGCCTGAGAAGTAGAGATCGGATAGGTAGGAGGAGAACTGAGAGATGATCGTGTCACAAAACCCCAGAGATGATCTAGGAAGAGAGAGTGGCCAGTGGTGTCAGAGAGGTCAGGAAGGATGAGGATTAGGAAAAAAACAGATCTGATGATTAAAGAGATGATTAATGAGTTTGGAGAGAGCAGCTTCAATTAAGTGTTTCATTTGGAAGTCAGACTGCAAGAGTTTGCAAAGTGAATGATAAGAGGAAAGGAAGAGGTGGCCCTTGCTTCTTAGAGCTTGAATGTGAAAGGGAGGAGAGATAGATAGCATGAAGGGATGGGGGGATTAGTGAAGATTGCTTAAGAATGAGGGAGACCTGGGCTAATCAAGTAGGGAGGGAATGAGATTAAAGATAAGAGAAGGGGGTAATGAGGTGGTGGTGGGGTGGGAGAAGGGCAACATGTTGGGTGACATGGGGAATTGGATCAGGGCTATGAGTAGAAGGGTTGCCATCAGAGAGAGAGAGGAAAGGATGGGGAAGGTGAGGTCAATAGGTTGTGAGACATGGAGTAAGTGGAGGGGAGGGGGCTCATGGTGAACAGCCTCTTTTCTCAATAAAGTATGGAACTGTGTTTCATGAGTGGTATAAAGAATCAATTTAGGAGGTTTGACAGGACTGCCTTGCTGTAATGAGGGCCCAGGAGAGGTTGTAAAGTATACATATGTGGTGAACTCAGTCCGTATGGCTGCATGACTTCTTCCAGTGGTGTTTAGCAGCTTGTGTTGGTAAGCAAAAATGGGCTCCTTAGCATTTAGTTCAACAAGTGCCCCTGAATAGTTTGGCTTTTGTTCCCTTTGAGTAATTCATTGAGCTTTACTAGGTGCTAAGCCCCAGGCCCAAACCCCTATTAGGTGTAAAACCTTAGTGGGTGTGGATTGGCAACTAAGGTGGGGCCCAAGGTGGGGCTAACTCCAGGGAGGACCTAGTTTACATGTCTGGGAGAGCAGAGGCTTTTAGACCACGTGGGTTTAAGTCACCTCTTTGTGAAGATTCTAGGTCATGTGGGTGAGTCGCATGTGTGACTCACCCCTGACCCTGAAAAAGATATAAAAACCAGGGGTTGGCTGTCTGTTCTTTGGAGCTCTTTGGTGCAGCAGTGGTGGCACGTGACTCTGGGCCAGCCCTTGTTCTGAGCTCCCGGGCTGAACCTAGATGTTGGTAACTATGAATTGTATTGGGTCTGTCTGTTGATGTTTGTAATTTGTTTGTGTTTTGTTCTGAAGTTCAGTGTGCTGGATTTTTCCCCTAAACTAAGTGAATGATATTTGTGTGCTGAATTAAAGTAAGTTTGCCAACACCTTCACCTTGCTTTCCTTAGTTAAGCAGATCAAAAGAACCTGTGCTGTTGGCAGCTTTCTGGGTGCTGGCTGTGGGTGGATCTTACACTCCCACAGAAGCTGCTAGCCAGATTGTTGAAACACAGCTCATGAATGGAAGTGAAGTGTTGGTTGAATTTGGCAAGGCACAAAGATGGTAGGACAAGTGGCGAGGGATGTGGGAGAAGAGGACAGTGTATAGCAGGGAAGAAAGTAAAGCCTGAGCAAAGGGGATGTTGGTCTGGAAGAGTCCTGGTGGGAAAGGGATGTCAGTGTTGAAGAAGAAGATTATGAGCCTGGTACAGAAAGGCTTGAGAAGAGAGGAAAAAGGATCTTGGGACTGGTAGGTAACTGCCACCAAGATCCTGTATTGGGTGAAGAACATGGCTAGGTAGGAGTACCTCCAAAGGAGTAGAGTTTGCTGAGCATTGGTGGTGGAGCAACGAGGTGCTGGGGGTAGCAGTGGGGAGGAGTGTATCAGGGTAAGGGAGGATGAGGGAAGGTGCAGCCAGGAAGACACTATTGCTGGGGGCAGTGCTAGAAGATGGCAGGAGTACCAAAGTGGGGAAGCTCGGTAATGATAGAAGGGAGATAATTCAGGGATCTAGAGGAAAGTCAAGCTGAACTGGGCATGGCAGGGGAGGGCCCAGATCGTTGGGGGGGCAGGGACATAGAAGCTTATCAAACCACTGGTTGAACTAGTCTAGATAGGAGGTCACCCCTTTGGCTCTTGAGTGAGGTGGAGGAGCCATGGGCGTGTAGAACATTATTATTAAGGGAGACATTCCTGACTGGTCTGATGATGGTTCCCATGAGAGGTTGAGAAGTATAGAAATGACACTTGTCAGCATATAGGAAGGAATGAGCTCTCCAGAAAACTAGGTACCACCAGGCTGCCACACATTTAATTTGAAGCTTGGACTTCCCCTTGTGCTTGCTTTCTCTTCTCTGCAGGGTTCTTTCTATTTTGAGTTCTGACACTTGGGGATCAGAATAAGAATGTTTCCCACTAAGGTTCTATCCCAGGAATTTGTAGCTTCCCTCCATGGAGTGAGCCAAGGAGAAAAAGGGCAACTTGTCTGCCCTACAGATGACAGGAAACCATCCTTCTCTTGGCCAGGAAGAGAAATAGAAAGTTCAGAAGCCTTGTGACCTTTGTTTAAGAAGTGGAGGGGTGAGAGCTGGGGCCCATAGGGTTAGCTCATACAGAAAAGTGATGCGGGGTGGGGGTGGGGCACAGGTCAGAGATATGGGGTTGGGCAGTGGAACTCTGACTCAGGTTCCTTAAATGTTGTTGCAGGTCTTGGGTATGACCTGATGATTGACACTGGATTTGTCCCTGAAGCTCCTATGTGTGTGAAGTGGCAGGTGCCAAAGTAGCCAATTTCATTTGAAATTTTGGTCAAACTATGTTCTTACAGGAGTTCTGCTTGTGACCTGCGTAGTCAGCAGGATGGTTTTCTTAAGCACCATTTTGGTTCTGGCTAAAAGTCGGAGAGTGACATTTTGATGAAATATTACAGCCTGGTCCGGGTACTGTTGAGAAGAGAAGAATGAGCCTGATGGGCTGTGGAGTGTGAGCTGGTTTAACAGAAATGCCTCTGGTACCTAGCACACTTAGCCCAATTTCTCAACCACATCTCTGTAGTAAAAGACTCCAGATATTTTGAAGTATGCTCTAGTTTGTTTTTAGTAGTATAGCTCTGAAATTTTCTTCTAACCTACTGAGTTCTATTAAGTTTTTAGGTTGTCACTCTTGTTTTTTACTTTTCATTTTTGTGAGGCACTTGGGCTGAAGTGACTTGCCCAGGGTCTCACAGCTAATAAGTGTCCAGTGTCTGAGGTCAGACTTGAACTCAGGTCCTCCTGACTCCAGGGCTGGTGCTCTACCCACTGCGCCACCTAGCCGCCCCAAAGCCTTTTTAAATAACATTTATTTTTCAGTATTTTGTTCCATGACATTCTTACGTTACCAGTATTATCCAGGTTTTATAGTTACAGTAAGACCAAGAGATTGACTCGCCCACAATCCCTCGGGGTCAAAAGTAGGGCTTGAAATGAGTCTTTCTGTTGCCCTGGCTTGCTCTGGCCATGAGCTGGGCTGCGCGGCTCCCTTCGCTCCCTTCCGTGTCTTTAGAGAAACCTGCTGACCAGGAAATGGATGAGTGCCATGGCCCTTTCCTTTGTTTCTGATCTTCTGAAATTTTACTGTTCCTAAGTTCTCACCGATGTCATGTGGAAGCCGTAAGGAACGGTGGCTGGGGGGAAGACCAGCACCTCGAGATGAGAGCAGGTCAGCTTGTTCCAAAGCAATGTGAGTTCCCACTGGTGGCCTGCTTTTACAGGCTTCTACTTAGTTCGTATTAGGAGTTCACATTTCCTATTTCATGCAGTCTTAATTTGAAAAAAGTGAAGGGCCAAGGACAACGTTTTGAAACATTAAGGTGTTTAGAAAGAGGGGATTGAGGAGAAAACAGTGTCTCTTTGTTATCATCCCCCAAATTCTGCACCCTTCATCACGTGGCAGTTCTGAATACATGGGATCTGTTCACAGTGAAGATCATGGGCAAAAAATGAAGGCCTTTATTCATTGGGCCCCTTATTTTGTGAGAATTGACTGATGTCATTTGAAATGTTGGTCTCAGCCTTTCCTGAGAACCAGCAGCTTGATACTTTAGCAGCCCTCAGCTGAAAAGAAAGGGAGGAAGGGGAGGGAGGGAGAAGGGGAGAGAGAGAGAGAGAGAGAGAGAGAGAGAGTGTGTGTGTGTGTGCGTGTGCGCGTGCATGCGTGCTAGTGCCCGTGTGCGTGTGAGCATGTACATACATGTGTGCTCGTACCTGTGTGAGTGTGTATGTGGTTGCCCCCGGTAAGTGTGTGTGTGTGTGCGCGCGCGCACGTGCATGTGTTTACATGTGTGCACACAAGCATGGGTATTTGTGTATTTCAATTTTGATCAAGTATAATCTTTACCTCCTCTTTGTTCCTTACAGACAGAGTCACTGAGTCATGGGGACCTGTTCGTGTCATAAGAAATGAGAAGAGGTAATGAGCTAATGGTTTCTGGGTGCTTTCAAGAAATGTTTTTGTAGTGGTTCCATTTAAAAATGTGACATTCTGTAGAAAATCTCAAGCCTTTCTTGGGTGGAAGAATAAACACCGTCTTCGGGTGCTTCCCCTGAGATATCATGACGTCTCTGCAGAAAGCTTAAGCTATTCAGTGTCACAGTTTGACAGGAACTGGTGAACATTGTGTCCTTGAACTTAGCCTACCCTTGCTCATCTCCACTCCCATGCTGGGCTAGCCTACTCATTCCTTTGAGACTGCAGCAGGGTCTCAGCATCCCCTATCCGAGCCATTCATCAGATTCGGCTCCTCCATGACGCCTTCCCCCAGAAAGCCTGAGCTGGTTGTTTGTACCCCTCTTGTGGCATTAGTTCCATTCTTCTGAGCGCCACCTCTTTGTGGAGCCTTCCCTGTTCTTTTCCCTCTTCAGCCTCCCCAAGTTCTCTGTCTTCCATTTCTCACATAGATATTGCAGTGGGTGTATGGGCTCCTTAGGGTGGCTCCTCCCATGCAGAGCTCTTTTCATCCAGGCCTTTCTGTGTGCCAGCCTTTGTGTGAACCTTCCCCAGAAAGGCTCTGAAGGCTGCCTCTTGGTTTTCATTTGGGGAGGCCTTAGGCTCCTTTTTCAGTCCTTTATCTTTCTGAGATGCCACTTTTAATATGTTAGTGATTGTGACATGCTGCAGCCTCCTTACATGCATGCTGGATCTCTCCATTGTCCTTTTGGTCACCTGCAGTTTTGATTCTTCTGAGACTTTGGTGTTCCATATTTGCAGCCATATGGTATCACTGGGAGAATATTGTTATTCATATGTGATGGATTTTCTGTTAGGGGCAGCTTGGGATCATTAAGAGTGCTCTGTAATTTTCCAAATGAATCTACCCTTGCTCTTGCCTTTCTTCTGGTCCTGGCTAATTCCCTACTTGTGGTGTGGCCCATGGTCTTGGTACCGTTGGACTTTCCATCTATTTGCGTGTCATAATCTGGACGATTGTCTGTTTGCCTCTGGGTTGTAACAGATCTCTAGGATGACTGAGTCTCATTGAAGACACCTTGTAGTCAGCGTTCTGGGACAGTGCGCTCAGCGCAATGTCATCCACAAACAGGAACCTAGGGAGGACCATACAGTCGATGCCTGGGGAAGCCTTCTCATAGTTCAGACTTGGCTTGCTCCAGACTTCCTCTGTTTTGCTAGCAAACATCTTGCTCTTTTACATCTTCCTTGATGTTAATATTCAGAATTTTAAATGTGCTGGGAAAAGTAAGACGAGATGTAGGGACTTTTGTTGTTTCTATTTTTTGATGGGAAATTCCCACTCTCTATGGCAAGGACCTCAAGGCACACTCTTTCGGGTTCTGCTTCTCATCTGGAAGGACTTCCCCTTGTGGCCCCAAAGTGACCTGTCTGCCCATGGTCCAAGATCCAGTCTGGCCAAGCGTGGAGAGGCTCGTCATGGGCGATGGGGTCTGTGGTCACAGCCAGATTGTTAGACTTCTACTCCATATTGCTGAAGGGGAAACCCATGTCTATATCATAGACCCTTGAAGTCAGGGAATTAACAAGAGTATATAAAATCAAGCTATTCTGAGCACCTGGGATTATAGATTGAGAGTTGGGAGGAACCTTAGAGATCACCAAGCCCAATTCCCTCATTTTCATGGAGAAGAAACAGACTCAGAGAGGTCGCACTGTGTGCCAAAGGTCCCATATGGAGGTGGTGTGATTGCCAGGCTTTGGACTCCATACACCTATTCTTAAGCTTTCCATGCTTCTCCCATTTTTAAAAAATGGTGTCTTTTTGTTTTGCACACCTAATTCATTTGCCAGTCTCTCCACTACTCATGACAAAGAACAAAACCAGCCGACAAAATAACCCCCTCTTGGGTCTGTGACGGCTGCCGGGGGTCTGTTGGCTCAGTGCCCAGAGGAGGGAGGTGCTTGGTCACTTATTCTCCAGAACAGAGTTGAGTTACTGCTGTGCAGCTGCTTTTTGGATGTTATTCACCTTGCTCTGCTTGAACAGAGCAGAGATCACTGGGCTTAGAGTCAGGAAGGCCCTGAGTTCTAATGTAGTCTCAGACGCTTACCAGCTGTGTGATCCTTGGTGAGTCACTTAAACTTGTTTGCTTCAGTTTCCTCAACTGCAAAATGGGGCCTATGCCCAGGAGTCTCATTGCTTGGTTAAAGGGTCTGGGCATTTTAGTCTCTTTCAAAAAATTCTTTTTCCCCAGATTGTCATCCAGAACAGTAGGGTCAGTGTATTCATGTGCCTATCTTACCACAACCCTTCCAGCATTGGCTTACTTTCATCTTTAACCATTTCTGCCTGTTCCCTGGGTTGTAGGTGGAACCCCAAAAGTTCATTTAGTTTTCATTTATTAGTCATTCTTTTACATTTCTGATAATTTGTTTTTATAATCTCCTCAACTTCTTATTAGGTTAGGAATTCTCGCCCCAACCAGAGTTTTGAAAAGTATCACTATTAATTCCTCTTCTCCTATATGATTTAAGTCTTCTCAAAAGATTAAGAATTATAGAAGAGTGTATTTGTCAATAAAGTTGATGCTTTCTATTTTCAGGCATCACCCTAAAGCAAAAATTCCAGAACCTGGAAAGATAATTGAACATAGATTAGAAAATGAAAGTGTAAGTATGGAACTCTATTTTAACATATTTTTTTCTTTTATTTGAATAATGTTAGCTTTTTGGTTTCTACCAAAAAAAACCCCAGAGGATTGATATATACCTTTGTAATTTCAAAATAGGTTCTTCAAGTCCAAGGTTTACCTTTTAGTTTTATCTGTAATTCCACTGTTCCCATTGTGTTCTTTTGGTCATGGAGGAGAGAAAACTCTCTTCATCTTGCTTTGGGATCCTCCTCTTGCTGATTTGGTTGCTTGGAATTCAGTGGTGAAGCAGGCATGAGTGAGCATCTCCTCTACCCCCACCCCCGGGTTATTGGCAGTACTGAATTGGGCCATCTCACTTCTGAGGCAGGAGATGAATTGTGTGTGATGTCCTCGGAGGAGGCCACCATAGACTTGGCTTTGGGAGCTAAGGTTTCTGACCTGCTTCAGCATGTTAGTATTCAGAGGCTTCTCTGAATAGAACATTTGTTTTGTAAGCCATGACCTAAGTAATTAAGAAGAGTTGGATTCCTTGCGTCCAAATGAGCCCAAGAGACTCAGCAAATGCTGGTGATTTCAGCAAAATATTACAAAGGTAAGGAGGACCCAGGGTGACCTTAAGTACCAAGGCGTGGGGAGAAAAAGTCCCTGAATCTCCCTTTCCTAATGTGTGCCTGTGGAGGAGGGGGCTGTCTGACCTTTCTGGTTTGCTCACTAGTTCTTGGCACACACTGAATGCCAGACAAATGCTTTTGTCCATTAAAAATCCAGGTCTTGGTTACCATGGGGTCAGGGGGTCCTTGGCTCTAATCAGTCAGCGGCAGTTCTTCTGATTGCTGCTGGTTTGCTCATGTCAACCTTTTTCCCCCAGACCTTGCTTAGGAGGAGCTTTGCTCACCGATGGCCTCCCCCAGTACACCCCACCCACATCCCTGTTGAGGTCCCTTTGCCGTCAGCCATTAATGACCTGGCGAGTAAAACTCCACAGTGCAGATAATAGACAGATTTGTGTGACCACAGCTCAGTACCCTCCTGCAGCTGTCAGTTGTTGTTTAATATCAGGACAGGAGCAACCAACCCAATATCACTCCTCAAAGCTGAGGTGACTTGTGGGTTACCAGTGGCTCTGTAGGAGATGGTAGCTGAACACCCAGAGGCCTGGTGGAAGGTGACCTACTGACCACAACTTGCCTTGTGCCCACCAGGGCAGGGGGAGAGAAGCATTGATTTATCTTTGTGAAATTCCTTACTTAAAATGATGGATCTAGTATGTGACCCAGCAAGCTGATTTGGTCCCTCCAGCAGAAGTGGGTGTTGGGCAGGCCTGTGTGGGCCTCATAGTGATAGGTGAGCCCATGAATGGAGGGAGGTCGGAGCTAGTTTGGGCTAGTTTGGCTTCCTGTCTTGCTTCTGTGCTGCTTTATGTTTCAGAGAAATCCCGTGTTTTATGTGAACGAGAGCTGCAAAGCTAGCATTGAAAATTGTAAAACTATCGAGCAATTTTCTTTGAACAGAAGAGGGGGCAGCAGCCTGAACAGACGTGGGGGCAGCAGCCTGAACAGACGAGGGGACAGCAGCCTGAACAGACGAGGGGGCAGCAGCCTGAACAGACGAGCGGGCAGCAGCCTGAACAGACGTGGGGGCAGCAGCCTGAACAGACGTGGGGGCAGCAGCCTGAACAGACGAGCGGGCAGCAGCCTGAACAGGAGAGGGGGCAGCAGCCTGAACAGGAGAGGGGGCAGCAGCCTGAACAGGAGAGGGGGCAGCAGCCTGAACAGACGAGGGGGCAGCAGCCTGAACAGACGTGGGGGCAGCAGCCTGAACAGACGTGGGGGCAGCAGCCTGAACAGACGAGGGGGCAGCAGCCTGAACAGACGAGGGGGCAGCAGCCTGAACAGACGTGGGGGCAGCAGCCTGAACAGACGAGGGGGCAGCAGCCTGAACAGACGTGGGGGCAGCAGCCTGAACAGACGAGGGGGCAGCAGCCTGAACAGACGAGGGGGCAGCAGCCTGAACAGACGAGGGGGCAGCAGCCTGAACAGACGTGGGGGCAGCAGCCTGAACAGACGTGGGGGCAGCAGCCTGAACAGACGTGGGGGCAGCAGCCTGAACAGACGAGGGGGCAGCAGCCTGAACAGACGTGGGGGCAGCAGCCTGAACAGACGAGGGGGCAGCAGCCTGAACAGACGTGGGGGCAGCAGCCTGAACAGACGAGGGGGCAGCAGCCTGAACAGACCAGGGGGCAGCAGCCTGAACAGACGAGGGGGCAGCAGCCTGAACAGACCAGGGGGCAGCAGCCTGAACAGACCAGGGGGCAGCAGCCTGAACAGACCAGGGGGCAGCAGCCTGAACAGACCAGGGGGCAGCAGCCTGAACAGACGAGGGGGCAGCAGCCTGAACAGACCGAGGGGGCAGCAGCCTGAACAGACGAGGGGGCAGCAGCCTGAACAGACGAGGGGGCAGCAGCCTGAACAGACCAGGGGGCAGCAGCCTGAACAGACCAGGGGGCAGCAGCCTGAACAGACCAGGGGGCAGCAGCCTGAACAGACCAGGGGGCAGCAGCCTGAACAGACGAGGGGGCAGCAGCCTGAACAGACCAGGGGGCAGCAGCCTGAACAGACCAGGGGGCAGCAGCCTGAACAGACCAGGGGGCAGCAGCCTGAACAGACCAGGGGGCAGCAGCCTGAACAGACCAGGGGGCAGCAGCCTGAACAGACCAGGGGGCAGCAGCCTGAACAGACCAGGGGGCAGCAGCCTGAACAGACCAGGGGGCAGCAGCCTGAACAGACCAGGGGGCAGCAGCCTGAACAGAAGAGGGGGCAGCAGCCTGAACAGAAGAGGGGGCAGCAGCCTGAGCAGAAGAGGGGGCAGCAGCCAGAGCCTGATCTCTCAGAGGAAGTGTCGGCCAGACTTCGCTTGGGCAATGGAAATACTGCCATGTTCAAGCGGAGACACTCTGGGCTCGAGATGAAGGAGCTGAAAGAAGAGCATTGCCCAGGCAAAGAGGAGAAGAGTCTTGAGGAGCCTTCCGAACTCACCGAGGTACTGGGCGTGGCCAGTTTACCTGGTCCTCTGCCGTTGGGATGTTGAAAGTCCCTTCGGTTTGTCAGGCTTTTCGGGCAAGGTTGCTTTGAACATCTTTTGGCTGCTAAAGTAGACGAGATGTATATGTGAGGAATCAGAGACAGGGGGCAGTCACTTGTACCACAGAATTCAGGAGGGATCATGGGGGTGGCTTCGATGGTCAGAGCCAACGTCACTGCTTTCTGTGTGGTGATGGCTGTGAACTGTGGGGAGGAGAAATGGGCCCCAGTTTTTAGAGGTTAACTCATGCTACTTAGCATCTTTTTGGTGTTCGGATTGAACACACTCTGGCTTTTTAGATGAGGGTAGCTTATAAACATATCTTAAGTATGAAAATGATAAAAATAGGCTGAAGTTAAAGCAACAAGCCTAATGAAAACTCTCTTCTTAGACTCATCTAAAATAGTAACAACCCCAGGCAGAGTTTTTATCAGGATGGCCTTCTGTCCTTAGGAGCCAGAGGCCTTGATTTCCAAGTACTAGTGGGGACATACCCCATCAGATCTCCTCCACGCTCAAAACAGACCAGGCAGTGGCACTGTTGGTCACCTTTCTTTAGCCTCCCTGTTCTTAGTCCCACATGGACTTCTTTTGTTTCGTCGTTTGAAGCAGCTCTCAGGTTCCTTCTTCGCTTTTTCCACAGCCTCTAGAAGTCCCAGATCTCTGCTCACCTGAGCCCTCTTAGCTGGGTTTGTGCCTCCAGGTTCTGCCTCCTCAGCCCCTCCTGTAGACAATAGTGTCAGATTGATTTTCTTTTCCTAAAGGATCATTTTCATCACATCTGTCCCTTTGAATATGCACTTTTCAGCCTGGCCTTTAGGGTTCTTTAACACACAGCCCAGCCTCCCCTCTCGTGTCTGATTTCCCACCACTCCCTGATATGTACCCTCTCTAGCACTGAGGCTTATTTCCTTTTCCACCTTGTGGCCTGTGCTCAGGGCTGCTTCAGTGCCTTTGCTTGTGATGGTCCCTGTCTGGAATCCCTGCTCTCCTTTTCTGAATCCTGCCTGTCCTTCAAGGATAAACTCCACACAAGGTTCCCCAGTTAGCCCAGCCTTTGCTGATCTGTCCTTCTGAACTCCTCTGGCACTTGGGGTCCTAGAATCACACAGCTAGAAGAGGCCACACAGGCCGTTTGGTCCCTCAGTGACAGATGAGGCTCAGACAGGTAGGGAGACTTACTCTAGGTCCCACAGATCAGAGAGATGGTGGAGAAGAACCAGGCCTCCCTGCCCCCCAACAAACACACACACACCCGGGAGTGGGAGAACATGGTGCTTGCCCAGAGTCTGTCTATCACTAGGGGCTCCTGCAGGGTTTTCTAGGGTCGCTTTATGGTAAGATGCCCACCATACCCTTGGGAACATGAGTCCAGTGCTAGGCCCGGGGTAGATATCAGCCAGTACTGGTGGAGCTGCTTCATCATGTAATAATAGAAGACATAAAAGAAAGAAAATAGGCTGGGAAAAGGCTTGACTTTTAAGTTATTGGTTATTGTGTAAAGTCATGATACTCCACTCTTTGTTCTCTGTGCAGTGGGAGAAGTTGTTTCTCCTGGGCTTACTGATGCATTTGGTAACTTCCATTTCTGTTGATTAGAAATTCACATCCTGTCAAAAGAGCGAGGCCCCCCAAGCCCCTGCCTAGGTCTTCAGTTCTCTCTCCTTTATCCTGCTCATATTCCACTCACTTTCTCTGTGTGGAGAAGGCACAGCAAAGTTCCACCATAAACAATTGCAGTCCATCTTTTTCCCATTAAGATCAGAGGTAGGGAGATCATTAAGGGTAAGGGTTTAAAAGGCATTTCTTGGTACCTGAGCCTTATTGTAGGCTGCAAACCTCAAATCTTTGTCATTTGCAGTTCCTACAG
Source organism: Trichosurus vulpecula (assembly GCF_011100635.1). Taxonomy (NCBI): domain Eukaryota; kingdom Metazoa; phylum Chordata; class Mammalia; order Diprotodontia; family Phalangeridae; genus Trichosurus; species Trichosurus vulpecula. The sequence continues at coordinate 16,143,938 of NC_050579.1, forward strand.
GGCTTCTTGGGCAGGATGGTTAAACACAAAACATATTGGTTTGTCAGTAAATTAGTGGAGGTGCCTGGGTGTGGGTGGCAGGGTAGTTGAAGGCAGACCATATGCATGTACTCTACTGGCTTATTGTACCAGAAGCCAGATAATTAAACATATGTTCTCATCCATTGGTAATACTGCATAATACCCTGGGTAAAAAAAATTCAGATCTTACTTTTTTCCACTTAGGTCAATAGTTAATATATGTATCTTTATTAAAATTGTGTTCCTGAGAGTTAATTACAATGAGTTTGCCTAATTTATGTGATAATTCAGTATTGTGTGCTTCTAAAGTTAACATTGTAAACTATGGACTTTATATTTCAGGATATGGAAAAAGAGATTAATAGTGCCCTAGGCTGCGGCCCCCAAGATGAGATCCTAAGCAGTGCTTTCAAATTAAGAATCACCCGTGGGGATATACAGACCTTGAAGAATCATCACTGGCTCAATGATGAGGTCAGGTTCCACCCCACCCCCACCCGCCACTTTTGACTGTCATAATGCTTTTGTTGGTAGTTTGAAATACAGCTTTTTAAATTTTATTAAGGAAAAAGGCTCAGCCCAAACTGGAGAATCCTCTCATTTTATCTGAATGAATATAAACACACACACCATGCCCCAAAGGCATGTGCAGCTACCAGGCTTGGAGGAGCCACTTTGGGCTAAAAAATTTAGGAATGGTGTCTGGTGCTTGGAGCGCAGGCAGTGAAGCCTGGGGATTGGAGCCCTCCATCAGGCTTCCTGTTCAGTAGTCCCCTGTTCTACCTCTCAGCCTCCCTCTTCACCCCCAGGCTGCTCATCTTCTTGCTTTGCCCTTTTCCAGCTGTGCTTGGCCACTGTTTGTCCTTCTCAGCTCCTACCCTTTTCCATCTGGCTAGTGACTGGACCATTTGGCCTAAACTGCTAGACTCACCATGGTTTCCAGGGGTCACGAATGGAGAAAGGCACCTGAAGGCCCATCAAGTCCAAGCCCTCCTTTTGTAGACTAGAGAATGGTGAATGGACTTGTCTGGGGCCGGTCACTTCTCCGTTGCATCGTGCTCCCCCCTCTCAGGCTCCTTTGCTGCGTCACTGTCCTCTGTGTCTCAGTATGAGTGGGGCTGGTTCCCACTTAGGAGCCCCAGGCTCTGTCCTGGTGCTGCTTCTCTGTGGGGTTCAGTTTCCAGACATGCAGCTCATACCTACATCTCTAGCTATAATCTCGCTCCTGAATCCCAGACTTACAGAAATGAACGATCAAGCAGGAATTTACTAAACAATGGCTATGTGCTAAGCTCTGGGGCTAAAATAGGAAAGCAAAACAGTCCCTGCTCTCTGGGAGCCCCCATTCTAGTGGGGGAGATGCTCCCCAGTCATGGAAAGGTCCCCTGGTCCTTCAGGGCAGCAGCAAAGTAGATATATCACATCTTCTTTGAAGTCCTCCCCATTGATGAAATGATACCTGTTTCTGATGTCAAACCATTTGTTAGTGCCAGGGACTTTGTTGGCATCATCCGCTGGTTATTTGTGTGTTTCGAAGGCATTTCAAGCTTAATAGAGCTGAAACAGCTCATTACCCAGCCTCTGACCCTGCCCTTCTTCCAGACTTGCCTATATCTGTTGAGGGCATTCCTGCTGTTACACAGATTCCCAAATATCAGTGTCATCTTTGACTCCTGGCCTGTTTCCCTCCACAGCACCTCCCCCCCTCCCACGCCCCCCAAAGCCACCCTAGCCTGGCTTGGCCACATCCTGCTTGGTCTTCTTGCCTCCAGCCTTGCCCTGTTGAGGCTATCCAACACAGAGCTGCCAAGGAATGTGGCTGACTGGGCATCCTTATTGCCTCCTCAGCCTGACCTCTAACTCCCTCTCAGGTCTTTTCCAGCCACACCCTGGCCTCTGGCTGTTGCTTGCATGGGCTAGGATCTTATGCTCTTCTCACCCTGCTCTCTCCACTTGGGTGCCCGCAAGTGCTGCGTCCCATCTTGACTTCCCTGCTGCTCCTCACCCTCCCCTGGCTGCGCAAACTCTTCTCTTCCACTTCAGAATTCCTTTGGGTCTGTTGTATCTGCCCCCATCTTCGCCTTCGGCTTGCCTCTCTCTCCTTTCTAATCCATCTGCTGGATGCTAGGGCTTGGCATTGGGGCTTTGGCTTTTGTTTGCCTGATTCCTAGCACAAAGGAGGTAGGGCCTCTAATGAATTGAATTGACCTTTCTCCAATACATTTTTTATGGGACTTCACCCCATTCTAGAAACTAGATGGATTTGAAGAGTGTGGAGGAACAAATCATACCTTTTCTATGCAGTCTGCCCCCTTCTGTGCTGTCACTTCCCCTGATCTGTCATTTGCTCTCATTTCTGGTTGTCTTGCCTTTTGGATCCCCCCTCCTACCCACCTTCCTCCCCTCCCTGAATGGGCCTTAGTCAAGGCTGAAGGTATTTGTGGGGCTCTTGCAACGTTTCAGGCTTGGCCCTGGGCTTTCGCATTGTGGTGGGAAAGCATTTCTCCAGTTTAAGCTTCTCCTGACCTCCCTTTTTGGTGTTTTCTAGATTATTAATTTTTACATGAATCTTCTGATGGAGAGAAATAAAAAGCAAGGCTTGCCAGTGCTTCATGCCTTTAGCACATTCTTCTACCCCAAGCTGAGCACTGGTGGTTACCAAGCAGTGAAGAGATGGACCAAAGGGGTGGACCTCTTCGAACATGAGCTTATTCTGGTGCCCATTCACCGCAGGGCACACTGGAGCTTGGTGGTGAGTTGAGTTTATTTTTAAAAATACTTTGAAAGTATTCCCTTAGCTACTTTGGTCTTAATGTATTGTGTATGATAGAAACCATTCCTGGACATTGGACGCCAGAAGTGTGTGCCGGCTGCCTTGTGACCTGCAGGAGAGGTACTTTCTGTAGAAAGCAAACAGTGACCACCGCCACTGCCGGAGACACATTGTCTCTTTCCTTCTGTGTCCTCATTCATTTTATTCTGCTTTGTTAAAGGCCACAGCTTTGACCAAGTACAAAATGTGATCCTTGCTTATGGCTGAAGAGGAGGCAGGATTTTTAATATGCTTGAGGGTTTGGAAGTTTTCTTTACTTCTTCGGAACTGAGGGACATTTTCCACTAGTACAAGTGGGACCAAGTGGTTTCTGGCTTTTGATGTGTGTGTTTTTCCATTCCAGGTGATCGATATGAGGAAAAAGAATATTAGGTACCTGGATTCCATGGGACAAAAGAATCACCGAATCTGTAACCTGATGCTGTAAGTAAAAACAGGCTTCCTGCCTTCTGGGCCAGAGGGGTGTTGCAACAATCTGGCTAGCAGCTGCTGTGGGGGTGAAAAACCGACACAAGCCCAACAACAAGAATGCTGCAAGCCCAGGTCCTTTTCATCTGCTTTACTAAGGAAATCAACGTTAAGGGGTTAACAGTCTTATTTTAATCCAACATACAAATATCATTCACTCAGCTTGGGGGAAAAGCCAGCACCCTGAGCAAATACAAACAGAGCAAATAAACATGAATCAACAGACAGATTTCTGTCTGTCTGACAAAATCACAATATACAGTTACCAGAGTAGCATCAGCATTTGAGTTTTCTCCAGAGCCAGGGAGCTCATAACAAAGGCTGGCTCAGAGTCACGCGCCACTCCTGCTGTGGCTCACAGTCCCAAAAGAGAGAGCCAACCTCTACGTTTATATATCTTGTTCAGGGTCAAAGGTGAGTCACACATGCGACTCTCCCACGTGACCTAAAAGCATCACAAAAATGCAACTTAAACCCACATGGTCTAAAAGCCTCTGATGTCACAAACATGTCACTCAAACCCATGTAAACTAGGCTTTCCCTTGAGGCAAGGAGGTCATCAAGCACTCCTAATTTAATCAAGGGAACAAAGGCCCAACTTTTCAAGGGCACTTGGTTGAATAAGTGCTAAGACCCCTTCTTGATTGCCAATACAAGGGGCGAGGATACCCACTAAATGACAGTGATCTCGTTACCAATTCAGCCTCTTCAAGCCTTCTGGATGAAAAATTACTGAATATTTGGCTTCTGCTTAAATTTTAGAAACATTGCCCAATACTGGTTTGTCTTGTGTTGTGCTCTAATTCTAACCCAGCATCAAAACTTGTCAGACCTGAATTAAATATCTGTGGAACTAGAAAGTACGGAGTTTGGACTGTGGAGGAACTCCCGCTGGAGGTTTAACCAGGCTGTGGTCAGGCTTCTTGCTAAATGGCTGTGTGTCACTTATGCTTCATCCAGGCCCTAAGCAGTGCTCAGCAGCTTTTTTTCTGAGAAGAAACCTGTCTTGTTCAAGGCAGTGTGCTCCCAGGGAATTATTTCATAGTTGAAAACAGGGAGCAGGTAGGCAGATGTCCCCACCAGTAGTTGTGGGGATCAGTCGGCACAATGTGTCCATTTCTGAAATAGGATAAATTGTCTTGATGGTCGGCCTGACTAGAGCTCGTGATAAGCATGTCAGGAGCAATATTCTTGGAAAGCGCCTCTCACAACCCAGCTGTGCTCCTGCTCTGGTTTTCCTCAGGGCTAGATGGAGAGATGTCCTTTTTATTTAAAAAAAATTTTTATTTAGTATTTCATTTTTCCCCAGTTACATGTATTTAACATTCATTTTTAAAACTTTGAGTTCCAAATTCTCTCCCTTCTTCCCTCCCCACCCCCCCCATTTAATAGGCAAGCAATTCAATATAGGTTATACATGTGTAGTCATACAAAACATTTCCATAATAGGTTGTGAAAGAAAACAGAGACCAAAAAAAACCCTCAAGAAAAATAAGTAAAAAAAGTGTGCTTCGATCTGTATTCACACACCTTCAGTTCTTTCTCTGGGGATGGATGGCATTTTTCATCATACATCCTTCAGAGTTGTCTTAGATCATTATATTGCTGAGAATAGCTAAGTCATTCACAGCCGATCATCTTACAGTTTGCTGTTACTTTGTACAAAGCACATTTTGCATCAGCTCATTTGAGTGAGAGATGTCCCTTCCACAGATACTTGGGGATCTTGGCTCCAGGCCACACATTCTCAGCACACCTGGGCAAATAAAGATGAGTCACCAAAACGACCCTTGTCATTTCCCTCTCTGCTCTGACCCTTGAAAATTGGAAAGAGCATGAGGGAGTTCATCTGCCTGTGCTGTCTTCCCTCTGTTGTGGCCGCTGGGCCAGGAGGCCTTGGCTTGAACAGTCAAATGACAGGGACGCAGCCTTTCTCATTTTTGGACAGCTCTGACTCTTAGAAAGTGCTTCTTTGGGTGGAGCCAGAGTCGGCTTTGCTCCAGTCTCCAGGTGTTTGTCCCAGGCCTTGACCTTACCCAGAAGAAGTGGATCCCCTTTCTCCATCACAATCCTTCAGATGTTTGATGATAGCTTTACTCACATCCCTCCATTTGTTCTTTTGGCACATCCTGATTGTACGATCCTAGATCTACATCTGGAAGGAACCTGACTAGCCTCTAGTCTCACCCCTGATTTGGGGACTTGCCCAAGGTCCCTGGGTGGTCATTATCAGAAGTGGGATCTGAACCCTGGCTTTGCCCTGTCGTTTCCAGTGTCCAGTCATCCTCTTGACGTTCATCAGCCTGTCAGTGGCCCTTTGAAAAATGGGGTCCTCAAAGCTGCTGATTGCTCTCTGGCAGGTACCTTCTGCCCTGCACAGCCACCAGGGAGCCAGGTCAGGTAAGCCCTGCTCAGAAGAGAAAACTGAGGTGCTTCCCCAGGATGTGGGGTCCTCTCCCTCCCAACCTCTTGTGCTAGGCATACTTCCTGAAGTGAAACCCAGGATTCAGGGAAGGTTTTTGGCTGCCTCGTGTTAAACTTGTGGTTAATTAAAACCCCTAATACTTTTATAAATGATCTCTTATCAAGACGCATACCCTTTTGTGTGTACTGGGACAGCTGATTTTGTTTCCCTCAAGGAGGGGACTTTCCCTGTGTTAGCTTTGGGCCAGCATTTCAGTCTCTGTCTTTTGGAATCTCAGGTCTGTTGTCCACTGGAATGGCCTTACCTGCTTGTCTTGTGTTAGCCACACATTTGAGATGCATGGTGTTTGTGGTTTTTATAGAAATGTCAGAACAGGTTTTAAGGACTGGAGACCTCGCTTCAAGGTAACTGATCTCTTATTAACTGTTTAGGTCCAAATGCACAGTCAGTGGATTCTGTGTTCTTCCAGAGTCTCAGTTTTCTCATCTGTAAAGCAAGGATAATACCTGTAGTGCCTCCTTCCTTCACGAAGCCTCTTGTGAGGCTCAAGTGAGAGAATATGTGAATGGTGCATTTTAGACTTTATTATGGTGGTTGAGATGCTGTCACTGGCCTGGCCAAAAACCCAGACACATCCAGTTGGCAGCACTGCTTTGACTGACCAAACTAGGAGCCTTGTCAATAAGCAGGGAGCTTCTTGGTGATGTAGAGTCGTGGGGACATGGGATCACAGAGTGTTAGAATTAGAAAGGACCCCGGATATTGTCTGCTCCCAGCTGACTCACATGACACATGAAGAAACTCTCAGAAAAGAAATGCAGCTTACTGCAATGAATACCATCTCTATAAAGCACATCACTGGTGGCATGTCTGGCCTGAGGTTCTTTATCTAGGTCCCTCAAAGCTGTACCAATCTACTCCCCCAGTCCTCATTTAATATGCTGTTATTCAGAGGCCTCATAGTCTGGTGTTAACAAACTGCCCTGCCTGTTAGAGCTAGACCTTCCCTCCAGAAATCACTTTGTGTGGATTCCATATTTTGTAGAATAACATGAATGAGACGTGCCTCTTCCCCAACTCCTGCTTCACACGCATCTTTTTCCTGACAGTTGATCAACAGTCAGGATCTTGGCCTGGAGGAGACTTTAGAAGGAATACTGTTGTAGGTCCCTGATATCGTTTACTTGTAATACTCACTGGACATTTATGAAACATCCGGCATATTCAGCATACTCTTAGGACCCAAGACGGAACCTGAGATAAAAGCAATGGCCCATTCTGGATAGTAGGAGATGGACAGGTCATGGATTCCTGGCTGTGGAGCTGGCAGGCATTGGCTGATACAGGGCCCGCTGACCCCAGGCACCCCCATTTTAGTCCATCAACAGACATTTATCGAGCTTCTCTTCTCCACCAGGTATCGGGTGGAGGCTCTGAGTGTGACCACAAAGAAAAGATTGACCAGCACCTTGCCTTTTGTTGGCTTACAGATGAGGTAACTGAGTCCTAGGGAGGTTGGGAGATGCTAGTAGGTGTCAGAAGTGAAATTCGAATCCAGCTCCTGTGACTTTGGAACCACTGACTGTGAGAAATGTGATTTGGGGGATCACTGGACTTCCTAGGCAGGACTGAAGTCCTGAGGAAGAACCCTGTCATAATCCCTAAGGAAGGCTGTGCAGACCACAGGACTCCCAGGGGAAGGCCAAGTGGTAGCGCCTCACCCCCTCCTTAGTCTGGGGATCACAGGGCTTCCTAGGGTCAGACCCTAGGAGGACCCAAGTGATGGCCCCTTAGAATGGCAGTAAGGTCACAGGGCACAGGGCCGGAAGACCCAAGTGATGTCCACTTAAGAAGGCCATGCAGACCACAGGGTTCCCCAAGGGAATCCGGAGTGGTAGCCCTCTTAACACCACAGTGGGGATCACAGGACACCCCAAGGCAAGATCCGGGTAGCCCCGAGACAAGCTTCTGCTGCTCATTGCTTCCCTTCACTTGACCTTAGGAAGATCCATGTGATTTGCCCATTCTTACCCAAAGAACTCAGGACCAGAGTGGGCAGAGGAAGGCATTTTATTACGCTCCTTGAGAGAGCGGGTGCAGTCCTCACTGGAACACTCACACTGATACAGCTGCAGGAGCAGGGGTAATCATTGCCTCCACTCCTGCTAGAGTTACGGTTAGTTTACAATCTTTATTTTTTACACAGTTTTCCTAGGTTATACAGTTTATACAGGTAGGATAATAAGGATACAGAAGCAAAAGTGAAGTTAATTAGATTTTTCTTGTCTTAGTTTAGGATTAAACTACATTCTTTTTTTCTTTTTTTTTTTTAAGTATTTCCAGGATTTATTTAACAAATAAAAATATGCAAAGCTCTTTACTCGTTTTCTTCACTCCTCAGTCTAGCATTTGGAATGGTGATCTTGATGGCGAGCTGAGCTGCTCTCTCAACAATAACTTTCCGATTCTTAGAGGATACATTGTGAGCGATCTCAGCACAGTAAGATTTGTTGCACATCAGGAGCACCTCGAGCTCTTTGACGTTGTGCACCAAAAACTTCCTGAATGTGTTTTGTCTTCTCATTGCTTCCAAAACCAATGTAGGGCATCACGATCTGGTCCTTGAATCGTCTTCGCACCCTGTTGTCAAGGCCCCTTGGTTTACGCCAGTTTCTCTTGATCTTGACATATCTGTCGGACTGGTGCTGGATAAACTTCTTGGTTCCCTTCTTGACGATTTTAGGCTTCACGAGGGGTCTGAGGGCAGGCATGGCGCTGGCGAAGAGGAAGTGCCAGAAAGAGACAGAAAGACAGAAAGAGAGAGAAAGAAAGCAAACTACTTTCTTTTACTTCCCCTACTTTCCCTCTTTAACATATGCAAATTATGCAAATCAGTAGGCCTGGATTCTTGACCTAGACCAGACCCTGGATAAGCTTGAACTGGTTCAAGGGGTTTGGTCTCTCTAATCCCCTGACTGTCTTCTCAAAAAGCATGCTCATGCATACAAGCCTCTGACCTCTCACCTGACCAACCTTGAGGCCTGGTCTCTGCTAAAGCTGGGGTGGGGGAGGGCGGGGAAGCACACCTTTAGTTCTATGGAAACAAAACTCCTCCTCCCATTTCTTACATGGACTATTGGCCTTGGAGAGAGCAGTTTGAGCAAATGGCAGTAATGGATGATTCCAACTGAGTGAGTGAGTTGTGGGTTATTTGTTTAAGAAGTTGGCTAGTGAAAGGGAGAAGAGCTTCTTTTTTTATTTTCTAAATTTTTTAATTGAATTTTATTTTACCAGAACACAAATACAAAATAGAGAAAAGAAACAAAAACATATCATAAACTTAGATGTTGAAACTTAAATATAAAGTAAAAAAGAAAAGAAAACATGTCATGTGCATAGCAGAACATAGGAGAGGATTCAAAATATTTAACCATAAGTTTTCATTTCAAGAAAGCTTGTCTGATAAATAATACACCTTGTGTTGAGAATTGTCCATCTTTTCTTTGCTCCCTTGTGTTTTCTTTGGTTCTCTGGGCATTTTTTAACTTTGTTCTTTTTTTTCCCTCTCCCCCCTCCCCCAAGGCTACAATATAATTTAGATATGTCTTCATATTTACATAGACATACAGATATATATGTGCTCTTCACAGCACAGCTGGGTCTGGCGTTCCTGGTCAAGAGAGGTTCCCTGCAATCTTCCTGGGCTCAAAAGCACGACTCCCCTCGCTATCCTGGGGTAAAAAGTTTCAGTGGCTGGGGCCAAGGCAGCCTCTCAAACCAACTAACCCCAGGGCTTGCCATTTGTTGTTAAAATGGAATGTAGCCTGGAGGACCTAGCCTGGAGGCGTTTACTCCTCACTGGGACCAAACCCAGTCCTGGGGTTCTTCAGATCTTCTCAGACTGTTCCTCAGAGGTCTGGTTGTGCCCCTATTCTTCTTTGTCTCCAGGCCACTTTGTTCACCCTAAGGTGCTATTTTAACTCTTTCGTGGGGGAAAATCTTGAGAGCTTGGAGTTTTCTGACCTACTCCACTGTCTGCCCAGAATCCTCTCCCGAGAAGAGCTTTCCTTAAAAGGATAAGAGAGGGCCTGAGTTTGTTTATAAGCAGTGAGGAATGAGCCAGTGAAGAGGGAAATGGAAGAGAAGAAAGGAAGGAAGGAATGGCTGCTGGCCCTTGCAGGAGGCCTAAGGCACTGGGCGGGGACTGTCTGTCCTTAGCTTTCCTCAGAAGTGGGGAGAGAGGGAGCCTCCTGAGAGGTGAGGCCATGTTTCAGCAATTTGACTAGCAGCTGCTGTGGGGGTGAAAAACCAACACGAGCCCAACAACAGGAACGCTGCCAGCCCAGGTTCTTTTGATCCGCTTTACTAAGGAAAGCAATGTTAAGGGGCTAACAATCTTACTTTAATCTAACATACAAATATCATTGACTTAGTTCAGGGGGAAAAGCCAGCACCCTGAACTTCAGAGCAAATACAAACAAATTAACAAACATCAACAGGCAGACCTTGTCTGATTCAAATCTCATTGCACAGTTACTGGGGTTTAACAAAATCCAAACAGCCGGGTTTACAAGCTGGAGGGCTCTTAACTACATCTGCTCGGAGTCTCCACATCAGCACATGGCCAAGAGTGAAACCCTAAGCAAATAGCTCTGTTCTCTCTTTTTATACACTCTTTAGCTGTCATCATACCTCATCTGAGCGACCAGAACTCAGGCTCCTCCTATTGGCTCTGGTCTTAGCCACTCCCCTTAGGACCCTGAGGGCTTCACACCCACATAGGCTTAGCACCTAGGAGATAGGGGGTTTGGGCCTGGGGTTTAGACTCAGAGACACCCAACGTAGTTGATATGACTTTGTAGGAACAGCATGCAGTGAGGAAAATAACAATTTAATAAGAGCTCAGTAAGCATCATTACTGCGGTCATCAGTGTAACGTTTTTATCATAAGTGTTGACACTTGCATCAATTAGCTTCTGTATTGAATTACGTGACTGCTTTGGATGGAAGGCTCGAATGCCATTGGTGTGGCATGGCTGGTTCTGCTACATTGAAGGGCAAGAAGCATTTTCACCGGTTTCCTTGTTTTGGAATATTTCTCCTGAAGAGTGAAGGTCTTGACGTGTACTGTCGGCATTGTATTTTGTGATAGGCCATGTTTATTTGTGGGCCCTGGGCTTTGGAGAGATGGCATCCATTGCTAATTAATGCTTTCTTTTAGAATACCCATCCGTGCAGAACACAGGCCTGCCCCCAAGTGTACTGCCCCTTTCTGGTTGCCTTTGGCAGTGAGTAGGCAGAGCCCAGGGGACCCAAGTTCCAAGCCCACTTGGCTATATAACTACAGGCGTGACCTTGCAAGTCGTTTGACACTCCAGATTCCAGATGGGTAAAATGAAGAGATTGGAGTAACTCCTGTATGTTATATAAGAATAAAATAAAAGACTTAATCTGTCTACTCATGGTGACCTCTGCGGCGAAGGTGAAGTGCCAGATTTGGAAGTAGAAAGACCTGTGTTCAAATCCTATTTCTGATCCTGTGGCTCCAGCCAAGCCACTCAATCCTCTGAGCCTCATCTCTGAAGTTGGGGATAATAATTCAGAGAGCATAGTTCTCATGTAGCTGACATGAGATAATTTATGTAAGGGTCTTTGTAAATCAGCATCCTGCCAAGCGCCTGGTACATAGTAGGGCCTCGATCAGTCCTCGTTGGATCGGATAATTTTGCAGTTTGGTTCATCTGTTTATGTGCCAGATGCCTCTGTCAGACTGTCAGCTCCATGAGGACAGGAACTGTGTTTTATTTCGACTTCGTTTCTCTCCTTTTAGCCTTCGTTCAGCCCCGATGGTTTTGTACTCCATAGGTTTATAATGAGTCAGTATTGGTTGAACTTAATACACTTGACTCAGATTGACACGAGATCCAGAGAAGGAAATGACATGCATTTTGACCCTTTTAATCTGTATTGTAGGAAAATGTATCTTGAGGACCAAGGGTTCCTTAAACCACAATTGTCACTATCTTTGGTTTCCCATTTTTTCAAGTCCTGCCCAGTAACATCTGTGACCTGCCCTTTTCCCAGGGCTTGAAGGGGGGAAAACAATCTGGTTAAGGATGTCCTCCTTCTCCCTGCCTACCGGACAGCGAATTTCAAGAGGGTGACGGGTATCTTATGATGTAGCTGTCATCAGTACACACGGGCTGATAGTGTCCATATTGAGGAACCTGCTAAAAGGGAGGAGGCTGCTGGTTTGGTTCCAGGTCTCTTCTAGGTTTTTGCTGTTATTGTTCTTCTCTGGATCTCTCCAGGTCACATATAAATGCATGTATCAGCCTGCTCTCAGACTATTAGTTTGAAATCAGTTCATTCCTTCTTATCTTGGCTTTCTTTATTAGCTTTCTCTTGAGGCAGATAGATGGTGCTGCAGAAGGTCAGCCCATCAGTGCCATCTTCTGTCCCCTCCTCCCTTCTGTGTCCACCAGCATCTTAGCTTTAGGGCAGGGCAAGGATTGAGAGGCAGCAGGTAAGTCAGTGTTGGCTTGGTTTTCCTTCTAGAGATTTGGACCAAATTAATCAGTGGCAGAAAAACCATCCCTTAGTAGTATATGCACTAGGTCATGTTTCCTCCTTCCCTTCAGGGTATTTGGTATTCGATGAGGTTTTTCTTCTTTCTAGTATTGCAGCCCATGGAGAATTTCCTTTGAAAGTTTGTAAGGAAGAATTGGTTTGGGGAAGATGGACCTATTCAGATCATTGGACCTCGAGGTGCTGTGGAGATTGGTTAGCATTTCTTTGTTCTTATTTTCAGCCGCTATCTACAAGAGGAAAGCAAGACCAAAAGAAACAGAGAGCTGGATCCTGCGGAATGGACCCTGGAATGCGCAAAGGCCTACGTAAGTGAGCTGGCTGGGTGCTGGAGAGCCTCCCTTGGGTGGCCAGAGCTCTCTAACCACCCTTAGTTTTCTCCTCTGTAAATGGGCTTGGAGGGGGCAAAGAGCTGGTAGGTCATTAGGAGCAGCACCTGACCGGGACTGGCTTTGCTCCTTGTATATCCCCAGAATGCTTTGGACATAGGAAGGGCTGAATGAGTGCTTTGGCATTCCTTCCTCCATCATACGTCTGTAGTCAGCACAGGCACTTCAGTCACACTTGGCTCCCTCCGTTCAGGATTCTGTTCACACCAGTACATTTTGCCACTTGAGCTGGCTCTTGATTATTCAGAGGAGAATTAACCAAACCCATTGGCTTTTTTTTCCTTTTCAAGGTCCATTTTATCTTCCTTATAGTCCTGTTCAGTAAGTTGAAGGGAAGATGACCGGCTGATTTGAGTAGCAGCTGTCTCCTTTGGAGTGAGAGAAGTTTTCCTGAGGCAGGGGGCTGGATCTTTTGAGTGTGGTCTTTTTTCTGGCCTCATCATGAGTTAACTAGAATATTTCTTATTCTATCTCTTGCTTTGTGTGTCTTAGTGACCACATTGTATCTCTGCTGAGTGACACTAGGCCCAAACATCAGCCCCTTTGGGGTAAGTCAGGATTATAGCATGAGACAGAACCTGTCTAGAATGGTCCTTCACCTTTGAGTTGGCATATTGGAAAATGAAGCTTTGAGGTTTTCTGTTCTTCCTAGGAGAGCGGGCCCAGGAAAGATGTGCTCAGATTGTTGTAAAGGATGAGCATTGGAAAGGGGCTTTAGATGGGGAGCAAGCAGGGAGGACAGGAAGAACATTGGATTTAAATTTGCTGGTATATTTGGCCACAACTGAGTGGCTTCCCTGGGTGTGGAGCCTCAGGCCTTTGAGTGACATTAGCATAGTGATACGGTGGTATGACAGGTGTTAACCAGAAAGTTTGGTTAAAGGAGGCAAACAAGCTAGGTGATAAAGAAATCCATATTGTTTATTCCCTTAAGCTAGCGGAGTTAGCTCACTTGTACGTTCAAGGAGCCAGAACATAATTTCTGACTGCCTGAACAAAGAAATGTGAAAACTTATATACGTTTTCCTAGTCCCAACACAGCAGCCTGCATTACCTCACTTTTATGACCCCCATTTATGTTTAACCATGATACAAGAAGAGGATTTTCCTTGATGGAATAGGTTGTAAATACAGGAAGTCAGGATAGTTGACAAAGTGTCAATTGGAATTACAACCCAGGATCTCTGTGTTTAATTTACCATTAACGTTCCATAACAGTATATTCCCATAGAATATTAAGATAAGAAAAAGTCACATAATTCAAGATAATTCCTCGGGGCTAAAGGTCTCATCCTTAATGGCCATGCACAGAGGAAAGAATGCTCCATCTGAGCTTATTGACATAAGATAGAGGTGTTCTGAGTTTACTCAGAGAGCAAAGAGACTGTTAGGACCAGGCTTTTCTTCTGGTTCAGACTCTGAGTCTTACTGAAATTACAAAAATGAGGTATAAAATGTTCCTCATAGGTTAAAGCCAGTTGTGTATAATTAGTTGAAGCTTAGCAAGAATCTAGTTAGGAGAGGGTGGTTCAGTCCTGAGTTGTCCTGTCATGACTAGGGATTTCTGTGTAAACCACCTTGGACCTCATTAAGACTGTGAATGTTGTTGATATACACTTGGCTGCCATCCCTGTTTTTAGTGCTATTCTAAAGCTAGATTGAGGGGGAGTTTGGGGTTTGATCACAAACTAATATCCGGCATCCTCTGAAAAGAGGCTCTGGATGCTTACCTGATTGTCTTCCATATCCACACTACTGAAAGGATGCTTTTTTTGTTTGGATAATGTTGTTTGATCCATTTTCTTTGTTTTTAGGAGATTCCTCAGCAATTGAATGGAAGTGATTGTGGAATGTTTACTTGTAAATATGCAGATTATCTCTCTCAGGACAAGCCCATCACCTTTACACAGGTTTGTGAAGCCTTGGGCCTTCCTCCACTTGGTTGCTATTCAGCTCTGTGCCCTATTTCCTTGTCCATATAGCTGTTGGTCATTGGAGCTGTCTGTCCTTAGGTTTTTCCTGGGCTTGGTCACCAGCAGAAAGATTTCCTAGAGCCCAGATGTACACAAGGGGGCACTTCTTTCCTACTGCTGTTCATTTTTTAAAATAAGTTTTCCTTGATGTTTTCTGTTTCTTAGATTACCGTAGCCGTCCTATGGGATAAATAGTATTTTTTAAAGAGAGGATTAAAAAAAATCCTTGCTGTTCATACTTAGCCTGAGAAAAGGCATGTGAGTAAGCACATATGATGGCTGGAAAGAATTTCTTCTGGGTCTGAGAATTCAGAGAACTGGGTCACAAGCCCAAAATACTGCCACAAGTTCACTCTTCTTTCTCCTTTAATTTGCTTAGGACTTAGAACTGGGAGGGACCTTAGAAACCATTTCATTCAGCCTCCTCATTTTATAGATTTTAGGAGACTGAGGCGGAGAGGCAAATGTAGGCTTGAAGTAAGGTTCAGCTTCCTCACGGAGGGAAAGGGAAATGGGCTGCCCTCGGTGGTGGTGGCCTCCCCCTCGCTGGACAACCGCTTGTCGGGTCTGAGGCGGAGAGAGGATTATCGTTTGTGCTCCTTCCCTTTCACCTCTTGAAGTCCTGGGATTCTCAGGCCCAGAGACAAATGACTTTCCCAGAAGCCCCCAGGTGGCAAAAGTTGGCATTTAAGTTCATATCTTCTGACACTCAGTCCAGAAGGCGGGAAGCACTTTCTGTATGGGAGGGGATCTTGGGATGGCGTGCAGACTGTGGTGGCAGATACAGTTGGCATGGTCTCAGTGGCATTCTGCCAGTCAGCCATGTGATGACTATCAGTTCAGCCACATTTTGGATTAGCAGGAGCGCTTCACTCCCCAGCTTTTCCAGGTAACCAAAAGCTTAATCTTCTCCAGGCCTTCGGAGTTTATGATGGATTAACAGGTAGGAGTTTCTCTAGGGAAAGAGGTTAGCACTGGATAATGCAGTTTTCTTAGAATTATTTCCAAAATGGCATAAAGGACCCAAGTGTCTTAGTGATGAAGTCATAGTGGTTTTCCCTGCTTGTGTGGGATCCTGTGTAATGTGTTGGGTGATTTCTTCCAGAATCAGATGCCTCACTTCCGGAAGAGGATGGTGTGGGAAATCCTTCATCAGCAGCTGCTCTGAGAACCCCCTGTTGTTCCTTGCAGCTGCTCGGGATGCTCCCCAGATGGTTCCATTGATCTCATGCCTCATGAGTTAGAAAGGCCCAGCATCACTTCTGCTGCTTTGCAGGTACCGAGTTGCAAGGCCTGCATGGAGGCGATCTTGAGCCTCGGCCTGGGGGGACCGAAGACTGAGCTCCCGCCTGTAACTCTGTGCCTCTTGCAGGATCTTCTGCTGGGCAGTCCCTATGAAAACAAACACTAATATAATGTGTGGTTAAAGGACATTTTTTTTCTTCAAGAATGTAGGAAATGCAGGGTTTACTCTGTGTGTGTGTCTATGTGTGTGTATATATCTATATATAGAGAGTGTGTGTGCGTGTGTGTATTTGTGTTCAAGAGCTGGGCAGAGGCCCCTCAAATGAAACTCTAGATTTACTTCTATGAATATTTATTTCTGAAAGGACTATTCATTGAGCCACTCCCTCTAGCTGAGTCCTGAGGTAATAACCCTAGGAGAGGGGAGGGGTGGAAGCTGCTACCTTGGAGCTGGAGGGAGCTCTCTTCGGGAGGCCAGAAAGAGACACACAGATAGACAGATGGACAGACATGCTTGGGTTCCAGCCTCTGCCTTGGCTTTCTGGGCCGGCTGGCAGGCAGACAGGCAGGTCCCTCCTGCCAGAGCCGAGGGTGATTGCAGCTGCTCCAGTCTGTCCATCCCAGCCCATCCCAGAGCTCCCACCTGCATAGTCACTCCCTTTGAGAACACTGGCTTGATTTGATTATGGAGACTTTGTTTCCCTCTTCCGCAAAGGAAGGGCCTGGCTTAGCTCCTGTAACTGGATTTGTAATTACTGTGAACCCACGATTGTCACTGCTGGCCTTCAGCTGATTGGGGGAAAGTCCCCAAGTTATGAGAGACGGCAAGAATTGTTTATTTCAAGAGAGACTATCCAAGGTAAAGCTATTTTTCTCAAAGTTTCCTTTTTTCTATATAAAACTAAAATTAAGTTTTGTACTTATTTGGATCTTTTTTTTTTTCTGAGCTGAAATCTGTGAAAGAGCCTATTACAAGGCTAAGGTTGTTGCTGAATAATCTATTTTACATATGAAAGTTTGTATTTAACTTGTTTTTTTAAATTTAAAAGCATCCAGATGTGCTGCTTCTACTTTCTCAAGAGTTGAAGGAATATTTGTTGGTATGAGGAAAGTTCAAAACCCCTTTTGCAGTAACTAGTGCCTGGTATGTGTCTTTCCCCATGTAATAAAAGGTTGCCTGGCCAAGAGCCCTGGGAAATCTATGCCGAAACATTGTTTTTGGAATTTCCAGAACAGCTCACGTTGGTGCCTAGTGTGACAATCTGGCACCTGGTATGAGCTAGCAAGATTGTCAGCTCAGCTGCCTCTCAGCTTGGGCCCACGCTGGTTGTGGCCTCTCTTCCCTGTGCCCTCCAGAGTGAGTACAAGTGCACAGAACTCCTAGGGAAGGAAGAGGCCCAGCCACAGTGGCCGACTGACGCTCTTGTGGCTGGCACATTCTCAGTCCACACGCGTTCTAGTTGGAGCGTGTTTTCTGGGTCTCCCATTTCTGCAGGCACAGATCGGGTACATTTCCCCGATTTGGTTATTCTTAATTGTTGGGCCTGTCAGACTCATTCGCTCCAGGTCTCAACTACTCGAACCTTTTTAGCCCCATTCTAAACCCAAATGGGCTCTTAACATTTTTCTCCTAAATATATTTTTAAATACTAAATTTTACTGATGCTATTTGTTCTATCACAGCTATTTCTGGAAACAGCCCCTGCCCCCCAAAGAATACAAACAGCTCTAAACAAAGCCAACTCAGTGCCTGCATCTGGTAGTGTAGACACCATTGTGTACCTGTATCCCCTCCCTTCCACGGAAAGGGCGGGAGGCGCCGTCTCTGCATCTGCTCTCTGGAACAGAATGGAACGCAGTGCCGTTACTCAGCATTGGACTTTGTATGCCTTCCCTTATTCTGTTGTTGTATTTGTGTCCGTTGTTTGGTTTCTGCTATTTTGTGATGTCTCAGTTCGCAATGAATTCTTCAGCATCTACCGTTTCTTGTGCCGTAAGTTTCTCTTTGTTGAACTATTCCCTGCCAGTTGGCATACTCTTTGTTTCCTGTTTTTTGCTACCAAAAAAAGTGTTGCTGTGTGACTTTGGGTCAATGATGGGCCTTTTTTTTTTTTTAAACTGTTCTTGACCTACAGGGATCTCAGTGCTGGCATCCCTGGGTCAGCAGGTATGAGTAGTGACTTAGCTCATGGAACTCCAAATTATTTCCCAGAAACATTGGGCCAGTCCACAGTGTGCCTGTCTCCCCTAGAGTCCCCAACATCAATTATTTCTGTATTTTGTCATCTCTGATAATTTACCAGGTTGGAGATGAAGCTTCAAGAGTTATCTTGTTTGGCATTTCTTGTATTAGTGATTTGCTATAGTATTTCTTAAGATTTTCCCAGCCCTGTGGGTTTTTTAATTCTCTTAACCATCCCAAGTTTCTCCAAAGATTTATCGATGCCCTTTGTACACATGCACCCAGCCTCCTTTGTAACAAAGGGTTTATCATAGACAACATGTGTGCCATTCCACACCCATAGGCCCCCGCTTCTTGGTGGGGGCGGGGGGACATTTGTCATTTATGCAGTCAAGCTTGGTCATTACATTTACACAGTGTTCATTTGACTTCAATGTTCTTCCCGTTTCTGTTGTCATAAGGAGTGAATTCTGCTCCCTTCCTTCTTCCTCAGCTCAGAGAAACCTTTCCCGAATATTTGCCTTGTCTTAGGATGCAGTGATGCTCCATTGCATTGATAGATCACAGTTTCACCACTTCCTGACTGATGCCCAGCCCTTCATTTCCCATTCCCTGATGTCACAGAATGTGCTGCTGTGAAGACCCTTCCTTTTGTCTTTGTTTTCCTTGGGGTAGTTGCCTAGGATCTCCAGGTCAAGGGTGTGTGCCCATTTTAGTCACTTTCCCCTATGTAGTTCCAGGTTGTTTCCCTTACTTGTTGGACCGATTCACATACCTGTTAGGGACACTGTTTAACCCTGGAAGGTCCCTTCCTTTGTCCTGCCCCAGGAGACCCTGCCTTTCCTCACTGTCTCCTACTTTACCTTTGCAAGCTTTGCTTCCCAGGGCCCTAAGCTTCCCTTCTCCAATGTATACTTCTGCCCCTTCACCTCAGAGCTCCTCTCTCCCCTCTCTGGAGGGAACCAGCCACGTCAGAGATGGTCATTGGGATGGTAGTGGGACAGTTGGAAAAGCTAGGCTACTTCGGTTTAAGCAGAGGCCCCCGTTTGCACTGTCCCTCCTGTACCAGTGAAATCCCAGGTGAAATGGAGCCAAATCAGACTGAAGTCTGAAAGCAGCTTTTTGTGAGCTGGTCTAGCAATGTCGCCCCCCCCTCACAGGATTGTCCCCATAGAATATGCTCTGACTGCCCATTGGGATTTTGTCGTTTGTGGGCACTGTTCCCCCCATTCTTAATCTAAAACCTTTGAGGAGAGGAACAACAGATTTGGGGCCCTTTGAACAGTGGCATCATCACTGCCACTGCCACATACAGATTCATATAGATTCACATACAGGAGCAAATTGGAAAGACCCCAGAAGTATTTGGGCAATAGCAGGAACTTAGGTTTTCAAACCTCTTTGTTTTCAAATCACCTTCATTTCCCTTCCCTGCCCCGATGCCATCCTGTAAAGCTAAGAATAAAATGAGGCGGGAAAAGCCCATAGGAAGGAGGCTGGTGGGAAAAGCTGTGAGCCCCTGAGAAGAAATGCCCTGCCTCTACCCTTGGTAAAGCTTTTTCCCCATCACTTCAGTCAGTTTCACACAACACTGATTTTCAGCAGCAAATCTGGACTGCTCTGTGAGACTTTTACTAGCAAATGCCATTTAAAAGTCTATAGGCTTAAAAATCCCCTCCAATTTATACCCAGCTCTGTACCTGCCTCTGACCCTGGGTGACCATGGATGCGTCTGTCTCATTCACAAGGTTCCTCATCTGCAAAAGTCACTCATTGCACCTACCTCGCAGCGTTGTTGTGAGGCTAAGGAGATATTTTGCCACCTTTCGCTTGTGAGGAAATGTTGATGTGGGTGGACCCAGGGTGAATTTCTGGGGGACCTTGGACAAGATCACACCCAGTGTGGATGGGTGAAGATCAGTATTGTTGGGGGGCTCTATATTGACTATCAATGGCATTGGTGCTGTTTCTTTGGGCTGCATGGAGGTACAGTGGAAATATGGCCCGAGCTAAAGTCAGGACCTGCATTCAAATCCCTGCTTCACTGCTCACTTCTCTGAGGCCCCCTGCGTCTAATGGAGACTATAATTGGACTAGATGGCCCTGGAAGTTCTTCCAGCTGTCCATCCGGATTCCGTGGCTTCCTCAGTGACTTCAGCTCGGGGTCATAGCGGATAGAGGGCTGGACGAGGCTGATGATTTGTCCCTACCCTAAACCTCTGTTGTGAGGTTTAAATGAGCGAATGTGTGTCGAATGTTTGGCAAACCTATGAGCAATATCCGTGGGTCACGGCCTTCTGAGACGCTAGCCTCTCCATTTGTCTGTCTCCAGCCCATCTCCACCAACCACAAGAAATAAGAGAGTGAGCTTGTCCTCACTGCCCTCGGAACCTGGCCCCATTGGCTCTCCATGTGTCCCTCCTGTTGCTTTGCTTTGGCCTCTCCCTCACTGCCTGGCAGCCTTTTTTTTTTTCAGATTCATGCTTAAGCTTCTTACAGTGGCTGCTCAGAGTGCTCAGGCCCCCTTCTGTCTTCTGACACCACCCCCACTCTGGTGCATTCCCTCATGCCCTCTCACCTACATCATTGCCCGTCCCCACTCTAGTCTAGCCTTCATTCAGCTGTCAAAGCTGTCTCTTCATGAAGTTCAAGACTGATCAGGTCACCCCTCCCGCTTATAAATCCCAGTGGCTCCCTACTGTCTTCAGGAGCCAATACAAAATGCTCCATTTGGCCCTTTAGAACCTAGCTTCCTCCTACCTGTCCAGTCTCCTTACACCTTGTTCCTTTACACAGATTCTTCAGGCCAGTGACACTGGCCTTCTGGGCGTTCCACGGAAAAGCCCCTCCATCCCTTGGCTCTGGGCATTTTCTCTGGCTATCCCCCATGCCTGGAACATTCTCCCCCTTCCCCTCTGGCCTTCCACAGGAAGCCTTTTCTAACTGCTCTTAATTCCAGTGCCTTCTCTCTGGTAATTTTCTTCTGCTTACCCTGTATCTAACTTGTTCATACTTTAGTTTGCATGTTGTCTCCCGCATTAGAACGTAAGCTTCTTGACGGCAGAGATTGTCTTTTGCTACTTTTTATATCCCTGTTGCTTAGCACAGACCCTGGCACATAGTAGGCACTTAGTAAAAGTTGATTGACCTGCTACTTTTCTCAATGAAGTAGCTGTCTGTCAGGATCTTGATCAACTTTATTCCACCCACTTTCTCCTCCTTTTCCCCTCAGAGTACAATTTGGCTCACCCTCACTTGACTCCTTACTCTCATCCCTTGTATCTTCTCAGGGATTTTGGTCATTCCGCTTCTAAACTTCAATCTCTTTCTCTCTAAGGGACTCCTTCTGCTTACATGCTCAGGTCTCTCCCACCCCAAGGGGATAAAAATTCATCCAAACCCTTCCTGTGACCCTTGCATCCATTTTCAGCTGTTACACTCTCTTCTTTAGAAAAATCGTTTTCAACTGTATTTGTGGTTTCTACATCATCACTGCCAATTTCCCAATCTCTTGCAACACGACTTCTCTTTCCTCCCCTGAAACTTTCTTCCAAAGTCACCCATTACTCAGTGAAGGGTTCTCAGTCTCCCTCACTTTGACTCCTTTGCCACAAAGTCCAGAGACCGTTTCTTGGAAGACTTAACCCATTCAACTTTGGAACTCCTAGCAAGGGGGAGTGAAGGAGCAAGCACAGATTTGTTTAGGAGTCTCACTGCCCACCTGACTCTCTCAATTAGCTATCTCCACCACTGCTACCTATCACTCAACTCCCATGTGGTTAAACTCACCATCCTTGTGACTTCCCAGACCCAAACTTCAGTCACCTTCTGACTCTTCCCTCTTTACCTTTCCAAACCACACCCAACCAGGTGCCCGATGCACGATGTCTCTGATCCCTCCTCTCGTCTACCCTCCCATGGCCATCACCGCTCTCACCTACACTGCTACAATAGTCTCGACAAGTCTTCCCGCTTCCAGTCTCCGCTTTCCTATATAGCTTCACACAGTGGCCCAAAGTCTTTCACTGATGACATCATGCTACTCAAGAGCCTTCAGTGCCTTCACATTGCCTCTAAGATAGAACACACCATCCTTCACCTGACACTTACCACATCCCGCATCATCTGGCTCCCGTCTCCCTCTAGCTTGGTTTTGCCATCTCCCCTCACCCACTGCCTCCTTTGCTCCTACTTGTGCTGATGGAACTTGGGGCAGTCACAGAATCGTGCTGATTGAGTCTCTTTAACGTGATGATAGCCACTCTCAACAGGGCCCTCGCTACAGCAAGGCAGTTCGAATATCTTGCTCACCACAGAAGCTGTTCCAAACCTTTTCTTCCATCAGCCCTTCCATGACACTTTCCCCAGCCTGTCTGGTGAGGGCCTCCCCTCCTACTTTGCCAACAACATTGAAGCCATTTCCTGAGAGGTCTCCCTTATCACCTTGCCCCCCACCATCTCTGCTACTCCAGTCTCTGAGGATATGTCCCTTCCCATCTACATATGTCCCACCCCCACCATCATATCCCTGGTGCCTAAAAACATGCCCAGATCTCCAGAAGAAAACCCTCACTAGCTCTGACCCTGCCTGCCAGCTATTTGAGACCTCTCCTTCCCTCTTTGGAGAAGCTGCCTACAGTTGGTGGCTCCATCGTCTCCTCACCTTCTAAACTCTGCTTTCCTAGCTCTTCAGTCACCAGAGACCAGCCAAATCTCCCAGGCTCTTCCGAGGCCCTGTCCTTCCTGCAGCCTTCAGCACTGTTGATCATTTCTTCTTGTGTAAAAACCTCCCTGGGTTTGGGTGACTCCTGTCTCTTGGTTCCCCTCCTTTCTGACCTGTCATTTTTGCCGGATCTTCATCCAGGTCCTGCTCACTACCTGTGGCTCTGTCCTGGATCCTCACCCATTTCTGGTGATCTCAACTCCCAGGAGCCCACTTGTCATCT
The DNA here is from genome assembly GCF_011100635.1 of Trichosurus vulpecula. NCBI lineage: Eukaryota > Metazoa > Chordata > Mammalia > Diprotodontia > Phalangeridae > Trichosurus > Trichosurus vulpecula. The sequence continues at coordinate 16,167,008 of NC_050579.1, forward strand.
CTGCAGATGACTTCCAGCTCTAGTCCAGCATTATCAACTGCCCCCTAGACGTTTTGACTCGTGTGTCCCAAAGGCATCTCAAGCTCATATCCAGAACTCCAAAGTGCTCACTCCTCTCTCTCGCATGTGTCACCCATACTTTTAGCCTCTCTTCCTCATCGCGTGTGTCTCCTCAGTTGTCAGACCTTGTAGTTGCTTTCTTTACAGCATCTCTCTCCTAAGACACCAGCCTAACTCAGGCCCTCATCACTTCTCGCCCTCCGGCCAGTCTGCCTCAAATTTCTCTCCACTCTATCTCAACTCTCAAAATGATTTTCCGCCCCACCCTGCGTTCAGCAGCACCAGCGGCTCCCTATTGTTGGGCGTTCCATCAGTTGTGGACTGTCCATGGGTCGTCTTGGCAGAGACACTGGAGTGGTTTGCCATTTCCTTCTCTGATGGATCTAGTAGATCCTTTTGTCAGGTAATTGGAAGTCAAATGAGTTGCCAGGACTTGCCAACCTCAGATGTTCCTAGCAAGTGTCTGAGGCTGTATTTGAACTCAGATATTCCTGAGTCCGGGCCCAGTGCACTAGCCACTGGGCCACCAGCTGCCTCCCTATTACCTCCAGGATCAAATACAATATTCTTTGTTTCCGAACCTTCCATTTCCTACCTTTCCATTCTTCCCTCCATGCACTCTACAATCCACACATACTGGCTATTTGCAGCTCCTTTCAGAAGACACTCCATGTTTGGTCTCCATGCCATTGTATTGGCTGTTCCCCATGGCTGCCATGCTAACCCTCTCAACTCCACTCAAGTGCTGCCACTGCCAGAAGGCCTGGACCTCCCGGCTGCTGGCATCGTCCCCGTAAGTTTGGTTTCCATTACTGTCTGCTCTGTATTTTATCTTGTATGTTCTAATGTACATGTATGTCTTCCCCATTAGAATGTAAGCTCCTGGAGAGCAAGGACTGTTGGTTTTCCTTTGTCTTCACCAGCACCTCGTGTGAGTGCCTGGCACATAGTAAGCGCTTAATAAACAAATGACTGTTAACCAATTGGTCTATGTTTCTTGCTTCAACCAAACACCATCTCCCATACCCGGACACACTTCCTCCCCATTTTTACCTGTCAGTCCTCTTCAAGGCTAAACTCTAGGTACCACTTCCCCTATGAAGGTTCACCAGGAATTCACTAATGGATCATAATTAACTTAGTGTCATGATGAGATGTTACAAGACAGTCCTGTGGGCAGATTGCCTATCCAGCCCCACAGATCTGAAGTCCACTGAGGGTCTTCCTTTCTTTTGGGTGTATGGGCTTTAGTTCATGCCCACTTTCCCAACAGCCTCCCTGCTGTCATGGGTATTCTCGCTCCACTCCCAGTTTTGGAAACATAATCCAGTCAGCTGTCATTTTTTCCCAACTCTCCTCCTGCCTGCACTAGAGGGGTGGCAGTGTCAGGAGAGAAGGGGGAGGCATTCAAAAGATGCTGAAAAGGTGAAATGGACTGGCCTTGGCAACAGATGTTGGAAAGGGAGATGGGAGACTGGGGTGGGACAGGCAGATTTGGGAATCGTCAGCACAGAAAGGGTAATTGAATGGGAGCTGAGGAGATCAAGTGAGAGTGGATGAGAGTCCAGTTTTTCCATGTGTCTAATTGTCACAACACTGCTCCTGCGGGAGACAACCTGTGTTCTACACTCCTCAGTACCACACACTAGGAGTCTCCACCTAACACAATAGGTCTTCAGCTAGTATTTGTTGTTGAATGAAAGATCATACTTGAGGCATACTTCCTGGGTGTTAATCCTAAAGTGAACGTTATTATGTTCTTTCATGCCCCTTCCTCCCCCTCTCTGTATGTCCTTCATCCCACACCCCCAGCTCTTCCTCCCAAAGTTCCCTGGGGTTCAGACACCGTGACCTCCATCCTGGGAGCTTCTCATCCCCACAGGTCCTCTGGGAAGCGTCCCTTGGCTGAAGCCAGGCTGGAAATAAACGAGATCATGACTAAGGCAGGCTCTTGTTAGCGGGATATATTTCTTTTTTTTTTTTTTTTTTGCTTGTTTTTTGTTATTTTTTTGTGTTTTTGTTTTTTTCACAGAACACTGTTTGCAGTAGAGGAAACTGGCATTGCAGTCTGTTGGCACATTGGCAATTTCACATAAACCAGTAACATGTCCATCCTTTAGCGCAGAAAACCCTAACGGCACGTACCCTATTAACACACTCAGGACGTTGCTAAGCCTTTCTTTCCCTGTTTTTCTTTTAATCATTTTTTTCAATAAACATTTTTCCAGGTCTGCCCTAAAGAAGGCCGTTGGCTCTCAGCTAGCCAAGGACAGTTGAGAATGGTTGGCGCACCCTAGATGTCACCTCCTAGATGGCGGCTGACTTGATTTTTTTCCAACTTGATTTTATTAAAAAAATAAAAAAAATGCTCCAACTCTCAGTTTACAAGGCGTACAAAATCTCTAAAAGGGAAACGCGAGATCAAGGTGCTGAGGTACAAAGACACCTGAGGTAGTTGTTTTTTGTTTGTTTTTGTTTTTTCAATTTGCAATTTCTATGCCCTGGGCCAACAACCTCTGGTAGTTTTCTTTTTTTGTTTCTCCCCACTTGTTTTTGATTTGTTTGTAAGAAAGAAAATTACTTCCCCTCACATTGATGGCTATGTCCTAAAGATGGAAAAAAAGACAAAAAGTGTTCTTTTTTCTGAGTGGGATTTTTTTTTCCTTCCTTTGAAGATTGCTGGGATGAGTACCATTGAGATTGTTAACTTCCCTATCCAATCGCCTAAGTGGAAGTTGTGGCTCTTGGATTTTTTTTTCTCTTTTTTCTGTGATGTGTTACTCTGAGCACTGCTTTGCCTGGGGGTGTGGAGAGAGGAGAGAAGGAAGAGGGACTGAAGGGAGAGGGGAGGAGGGCAAGAAAAACTGGAGCAGAGAGAGGGAGGAAGAGACACAATTATATGGCTGTATGCAAAACCAATTTAGAACCTGTGAAGCAAAAAAAGGAAAGGATATGTGAGCTGTATACAGATGAAGGGAGACAGATTCCTCTTCTCAAAGACGGTATCCCTTCTGTTGGCACACACAGGTGATCCCCAACTTCGCGGTGCTGTTAGTACCTTCCTGACTAAGCCCCCTCCCCCTCTGCGATTTTTGTGCTGGCATTTCTAAAGCTGCTTCTACCCCTTTAGCTCTCTCAGTGGGTGACTTTAAACTCTAGAAAAGCCTGTTTTCTCTTCCAAAGGAAATACAAAAAATTAATCATTTGTTTTTAAATTGGAGTTAGTCGAGTTATAAATATATATCGCTTCTACAATATATGAACGCTGTAGGCACGGCCTGGTAGCACATGTGGTGGAACTTCTTGACCCCTTGTATGTGTACACACATGTATGTACAGAACCAATTTTGTTTTTCTTCCAAAAAGCAGGTGAGGATTTAGCTTTGTTTTGAACATGTCCACCTATGTTAGTCCAACTTAAGGGATAGAGTCATGGGAGTTAGATTGTATGGGTAATGGGGGTATCATCGGGGAGGCCTGCAGAAACCTTGGGGGCAGGTGGTTCAGGTCCCTGCCTGGTATGTGTTTGTGTATGTATGTGTTTTCGTGTGTTATGTGTTTGCATGTGTGTGCGTGCACATGTGCACACACGCGCACACACGCACCCGTGTTTGGGGGAGGGGCAAAGGGGATGCACAGGCACACCTGTTCCAGCCTCTGGATGATCATGTGCTCCTGATCCCACCTTATCCCCAGGGCCACCCAGCCATGGGATGCAAGCTTTATCAAGGTTTCTGCAGAGTCCCAGCCTTGGGCAGCCTCCTTATTTCTCAGGATGGTCTTTGGTTTGCTCCCCGATCTGTCTTTGTTTGGTCTTGTTCTGTCTGGCATGGGAAGGGCTACATTCATCTGTTGTGGCTTTGCTGGCCTGCACCTGGGGCAGCCTCTCACTTGGTGCGCTGCTGCTGCTGCTGCTGCTGCTGTGGTGGCGAGGGCCCGGCTCCCTGAGGATGCTTCTGCTCCTGCTGCTTCACCTGCTGGACAATCTCCCTGATCTTGCGCTGGGCCGTCTGCAGCCAGGAAGAGACACAGAGAGAGAGGCAGGGACCAAGGCAGGGAGGGGGGATACACCCATGGAGGGAGACAGAGAGAGAGGCAGGGTCAGAGACAGAAGAGGCAGAGCAGAAGGATGGATAGGCAAAGGGAGAGACAGATATGGGATGGGGAAGGAAAGAGGGTTGGGCAAAGGAGATAGGAGGGAGAAGGTCAGAGACAGAGAAGGGAGGCAGAGGAAATGATGGGCAGAGAAGATTAGAAAAGGGAACAGAAAAGGAGAAAGGAAACAAGAGATGGATGGAGGAAGTTAACAGGAAGGATGGGGCAGAGGAAGGAAGCCAAGAAAGGGAGTATGACAGGAAGAAGGGGTTGGAAAGGAGGGAAGGAAGGCAGGAGATGGAGGATAAAGAGGAGAGAGGAAGAAGCAGAGACACAGGGAGAGAGAAAGAAACAGAAAGGGAGAGGGGAACCAGACTTTGAGTCCATATGTAGCTGGAGCCCCAACAATAGCATCTGGGACTCCCTCGAGATGAGCTGGCATGGGGTGGGGGGGTGGGGGCACCCCAGGCAGGCTCAGGGCATTGACAGAAGCACCAACTGGAAGGAGCAGAGAAAGGATAAACCGAGCCCACTCCCCAGCCTGCCAAGCTTCCCCTTCTTTGGACCTTCTAGATAGCGAGTCAGCGAGGAAGGAGGCCTAAGGCCAAGGGCAGGGCCAAGCAACAGCGAAGGAAGGCCCAGTGCCCACAGGGACTCCCTTGAGCTGACGCAGGCTGGGGGAAGGGGAGCCAGGCACAACAACAGGACAGAATGGATGAATGAGGGCTTTTCGGTCATTTCATGCCCCAGTTTGGTCATGTGTTCCCAAAGCTGCTTCCACCCAACCTTTTAGGAGATGGAGAGGACTAGCAAATGAGATGAGTTTCTCGAGGACCACAGGATCCTCCATTAGGAGTTAGGGAGGTCCTCAGAGGCCATCTGGTCCAACGCTCTCATTTTGCAGAGGACAAAACTGAGGTTCCAGTGAGGACTGGCAAGGTCATACAGATATTAAGTAGCAGAGGTAAGAAAGAAGAAAATAGGGAGCTCAGAGAGCATTTAGTCTGAAGCCATCTCTGCCTGCCCACCCAGTGGTATCTGGGAGAGTTGATGGGTCAGCAGCTGTCGTATACTTTGATGCCCACAGGGAGCTAAGACCAAGTGAGGTCAGAAGAGGATGGACCTGGGGGAACGTCCAGGAAGGGACATTAAATCACAGAAGGTGTCTAGCGACCTCTGGTTCTCTCCTTTTACAGATATGGAAACTGAGGCCCAGAGATAGATAGCTATAGAGGCAGGGTCAGTGACCAAGCATTCATTAAGCACCTACTTCCCAAAGAAGAGAAAAGCAAAGATTTCTCCTGCCTGGCTGCTCACTGTGAGACTGCCTTCCATGGCCCAGAGGCCTGATCAGGGCATTCTAGTTTGGGATCTGGGAGGGCCTCAGAGGTCCTCCAGTCCACCAGAGATGGAGAAGCTGAGGTCCAACAGGCTGGGAGGGACTTTCCAATGACCACACAGATATCAAGTGGGATGTGAACCAAGGTCTTCTGACTCCAAGTCCAGCAACCTGAGGTGGCCCCTGAGTACAAGAGACCTAGACTTCTGAGCAGCAAGGCAGGCTGGCCTCTGTAGGCCTGGGAAGAGGGAAGCGGCCTGCAGCCTTTTGTAGAGAGCTTCTAACATGCATGAGCTTGAACTACAGAATTCACTGAGATGTTTTATTCTTCCCTGATCTCCCCATGGCTCCTGACACGTACACAGGGCAGGAGCTCCCATGAGATGCATGGGAAGGGACGCTGAGGAGGGCAGGGGAGCTCTGCCCCGGGTACTGCCTTGCCAGGGACAAAGGAAAAACAAGACCAGCAGGAAACCTTGACAAATCACTCAAGCAAATGCACAGAGAACATGGATCAGATGTTGGTAGTGAATCTGGAGAATCTGGAGGCAAGAGACCTCCAGGTCCCACTGAGCACCATGATCAGATGACTCAAAGCTTGGACAGAGTTAGAGGAATGAAGGAAACCAAACCACAGATACCTGACTGGCAAAGAAGTGGCCGATGATCTTGACGATCACTTCTTCATTCTCGTCGGGGGTCTGATCTCGGGGCACAATGACTTCTGCACTAGTTAAGTTTTGCAATTCATTCACCTGTGCGAGATGGGGAGGAGAAGGTTTTAAAAAAAGTGTTTCTTTAAATTAGAAGTGAGCTGGAGTTGTATTTTCTAGCAAAGGGCTTTGGTAGGGACAGTGGCTGGAGGGATGAGAGTGGAAAGACGAGGAGGTGGCAGAGACAGTTACAGGGAGCTGATAGGCAAGGAGAGACACTGTTCTCTTCCCAACAGCCCATCCTTCACCACATGGCAGCCACATGTTGATTTCTGACCTGAAAAAGTTGGAAGGGACCAGAGATACTGAATGCAACTTCCTCATTTTACAGACCCAGTGCTCTTAGGCTTAGAGGCAAAGAGACTTATCCAAGATCATACAGCCAGTGGCAGAACCAGAACTAAAATCCATGTCTTCCCTCTGATAACTTTTTTTTGGGCAAATAAATAAATCATGTTACTTCCTTGAAGGATCTGGCCAGGTGCCAGGAAGAAGAGACAGCATTCCGGGGGAGAGCCCTGAAGTTGTGGGTGGTGCCCTTGCCCCTCAGTGAGACTTCACTTAGCTGCCTCTGGGAGCGGCCCAACCTTGTGCCTGAATCCTTAGGGCCCTGACAGGTCAGAGAAGTAAAGCTCTCTCTGCCCACATTCAGGGGGACCCCACCCCTTCTGGGTTACTGATCTGTGGTTTTGTGATCCCAAATCACTTCCCTTCTCTAGGCCTGTTTCCTCTTCTGTAAAACAGGGACAGAACAAGAGGCCTCCCAGCTCTAAAGCCAGGACCCCATGAGCCCCCGAAATGGTTTTGTCTGGACACCCATTCCCCACCGGCCCCTCCCTCCTAATCTCCACTACAGCTCATCCAGAGACCACCCACTGGGGAGTGCCAGAGGCACCAGGTGCACCTTACTAGTCTGATTTTACTTGTCCAGCCTCAGGGAGTTTTCAAGTGTGGGATAGAAGCTGGGGGGCCATCTGTCCAACACTTCTCTGACCCTGCCCCCACCCTGGTGCAGCCCTGGACTATTACGGGAGCTGTTGGGGAGCGGAGGGGGGCTTCCTGCCCGCTGCAAGTCTGTCCCCTCTCCAATCCATCCTCTGTTCAGCCGCCCAAGAGATCCAGGTCCAACCACATGTCTCCCTTGCTCAGAACTGCTGCCTGCGTTTCAGCTGCCTCAGTTTCCAAAGGGCAGAAATGGGCTAACCTCTAGTCTCCCAGTTCCTTCCAGGAGCTGTGGGCAGCTGAGGAGTAAGATGACCGAACATGGGGAAGAGTAGGAAGGTCCCAGACACCGGGCCCCAGCCAAGGAAACTCACTGTTTTGCCGCCTTTTCCAATCACGCGGCCGGCAGCTGAGGAGGGCACTCGAATGTGAGCCTTAAGCTTTACTTCTTCTTTGGGGTTAAAGAAATTCTCCTCCTTCAGTTTGCCGAAGATCCGCCCT